>NC_057795.1:439927393-440079910 GCF_018294505.1 Triticum aestivum
CCGACGATCGTTGTTAGCGAGCTCTAGTGATCTTCAGTGATCTTCCATGGGTGGCGCGGCCGGCTGTGAGCGAGCTCCGGCGGTGTAGGGGCGGGGGAGGGGGGGGGCTACTTTTTGCATACGTATAGGAAGAAAATGAGGTGTGAAGTGGGGGTCCCTACTTTTAGGAGGGTACAGTGTGTGTGCAGGGTTGAACTTTCTCCAACACAATTCATACATTTTTTGTCTAAAAAAACCAGTCTGTTTTTCTACTTGTTTTTTTCGCTGTGCTGCACAGTGATTACGTTTTTTTTTTGAGACAAAGGTTTTTTTATTGAGGGGTCTCTGCTTCGGTTAAGTTTTTTTTTTTTTGAGGTAACCCTGCCTCTGAAGTACTACGGGAGGATATGTCCAAGAACAGCCCAACAAGGCCCATTAGGGTTGTATCAACCCCCTCACTTTGGTCACATCTGGTTGTACCCCACACCGTTTTCTATTCCTTCACTTTTGTTTTCTCCCGCGAGCAGCTCGTGCGACAGCTGAGCTGCGGCCGCCGCCGCCACACTTTGCTTCGCTGTGAGCAGTCCCGAGCGAGAGCCGGTGGGGGTGTCGGCGAGGCGCGCGAGGGTCTGGCAGCGAGGAGATCGCCGCCGCTGCAGCCTGGTGTGCGCGCGCTCCAGGCTGCTCCGCCACTCAGGCACCGGGTTGCAGATGCCGCCATTGCTCCTGCTAGGCTGCTACCCTCCGTCGCCAGCCGTCCGCGCTGCTGCTGCCACCTTCGCCGCGCACCTGACCGCGCCGCCGCCCGGGAGTCGCCCCACGCAGCCGTGTCGTGTTGCCCTCTGCCGGCACGCGCGGCAGACGCCGCCTTTGACGTCTGTCTTTCTGGCCAAACGCATTCCTCGGTTAGTTCTGCGAGTTGACTCCTTACATTCCGGTTTACGAATCAATGGAGGTGCCCTCCGCGAGCGCAAGTAGTAAGCTATACTTCAATTGCCAATTATTTCAGTCGTCATATTCTAGCGATGGGGGAATAGTAAATATTTCACATTCCCACGAGGCGGTGAATCAAGAGATGTGAGAAATACAAATACAGTAGAAAATTAGTTCTACTGTTATACTCGGATAGACTACTTTCTTGTGCACATCATTCCATACTCTGGTAAATATGGCATGAGCATGCACATCACCTGAGTCAAGGGATGTGCATTCCTTCTCCAAAACATTGGTAGATTAGAAATCCTCTTCAAGTGTAGTATAAACTACCGGTATCAAGAATGAAATGAATGAATCTCATGGAGGAAACCCAAATAACGGCAATGGTCATGATATATTCAGTTTGTTACTCTAACAACGTGGTGTATAATTTTCTGCAGCACCGTTTGTGATTCTTTTTGAGGCAACCTTTGTAATCCGCCAAAGATATTGCCACCTGCTTAGAATATACTCCTTCCGTTCCATAATTATTGTCAGTTATGGAACGGAGGGAGTATTGTTTATCAGTTATTTGCTCTTGTGGTAAAGTAGGTGACATATTACACTTTGCATCCTTGATCGCAGGGTCTTTGGCTGAACTTAATCCATTTCACACATTGTTTCATTACTAAAGTTGACATATACATAATTGATCATCACAGTTTGAATAAGTTACTTTTTGAAAGTGGTACCTTCGTGTAGATTTCAACTACAATTTGAAGATGTAGTGTGTTGTGATATGAAACTATTTTGGTAGATCATATTATTTCTACATGTAGGCAATCTGGCCATCTCTTTGGAATTTTCTCATATGGGACTATTTTGGCAACTATTTACAGTGCACTTATCATTTGGGTTCTGAACATTTTCAGGTGTCTCACAAATTTACCATGGATGATTTCAATTTATGTCTACTAAGAAAATTGTTTTTCCTCATGCAATGCACTTTGCTCTAAATGTTATCATGATTTTTTTTTTTTGCTGAAAACCCTTATGTTCTCTTAATTTAAGCAGAGCATACAGAAGCTAAAGTCAACCTTAAAATGGAGGATGCTAATGCAGTAGTAGATTGGAATGTTGACATTATTGGCCCAGATGGTGGTAGCGGTGCTTGCCGCAAATTGGCAAAAACTGAAGACCCCGATGCCACCGAGTGTTCAAGTTCCTTTGGGGACACACTATCTGGATCTCAGGATGATGCAAAGCCTTCAGAGATTAGTGACATTGAAGTAGACTCACCATTCTGCCGATATCCTCATAATGGTGATGCTGCTGCACTCTTGGATGCAGCTGCTGCTGACAATTTGGATAGATTATTGAAGTAAGTTGTTTGGGTAACTGATTACCTCCCTACCTTGTTTTTCTGCCTTAATATAAATGTCAAATCATGTTTTCAGCAGTCGCTCATCTCGTGATAGACTCGAACAGAATGAAAATTATGCTAGAAGCAAAGTTACTGAGTTACTATACTCATTTGAGCTGTAATCGCTCTTATCTGGACGGTATTTTTCCCTCTGAAAATTAGCCAGAAAACTTCTTATCTTGAATGTCTAATGTGAGACATGAATTTGTGGTACTTAATATGCCAAGCAATTGTTAGTTTGTCTACAGTTTGAAAGGAGCATGATGTTAGCCAGTGAGAAATTAAGAAATTCTGAATAAAAGGCATAGTAATTAGATAGAGTCAGCTGAAGAACAGTAATATGCTACACATGTTTGCTGTAGGCAGAGACTAGTTTAGGTCTTCTATCAGTTCAGAACGGATTGGGAGTGCATACCCTGAGGAACTTATAATTCATAAGCAATTTACGAATTAGTAATTTGCAGTTGAAGTTCGCATGTGCAGTTCCTTGTATATATATTTGGTGCTATTAGTGCATGAGCTTGATTCCCTATCGAAGGGCTATGTTCCTTCATCGAACTCTTTTTTGACTAGTTTCTAGACTTCATCTTTTCTAGTCAGAGCATTCATACTCCAATATGTTAAAGTCCAGTGTCCACTTGGTGCGCACCCTCCACAAGGTGTGGGTCCATGCACACATAGCACCCTGCTTGCACTTTGTCTCCCCTTGTTGTAAAGGGGTTGATCAGGAGGTACTTTTACTTTTAGACCAAACTAAGCATTATATACTAGTCACTTTAGACTTTTAGTGTGGCCCATGTGGGTACTATGCCATGCTACAACTATGTAACCATATGAGCCACATGGTTCAGGCTGCAAAACAAGTCAGGTGCCACTTTATATTTAATACCCATCTATGTAAAAATTCTTATAGTGATAAAGAAGCATGTCTTCGGTCTGATGTAATTGATTCCTGAAAGTGGGACTTAACAATATCACAAGTGAAATGTTTACTCTTCTGTCCAACGCACATGCTGGCTCTAGTTTGTGATATTTTTGTAAGCAAGTAAATTGATTAAAGCTGATGCCTTTCCCAAACCCTTCTCCATCAAGCTAAGGCCCTTGCAAGTTTGATGATGCCTGTACTTTAGATGTATAATATGCCACTCAGTTGTGTGTATGTTTCTAGTTTTGTAGCAATGCCTTATTTCTTGGATTCCTATCTGTGGTGTTATCTCAGTGGTCTTACTATTAACTTGTGGCGCAACTGCGCAAAGCATATTTGAGTATTTAACGCAACTTATCATCCATTGCAGAAAGAAAAAAGTGACTGATCATTGGAGAAGCTATATCAGCCCATTAATGTGGAGATGCCAATGGTTAGAGCTGCGGATGAAAGACTTGCAATCTCAAGTATCCAGATATGACAGGGAGCTTGCAGTACTTAAACATGAGAAAGAGTTGCAGACAAAAATGATTGAGTTGGACTGTTCCTCGTCGAGATCAGTGCCCTTCTCTTCTCATTGCTGCAGGAAGACTATGAAGAGGAAGAAGAGAAAGAGAAATGAGGAGAAAATCAATGCTCCCTCATACATCGCAACCCACACCATATTGTCTTATTATGGTAACCATTGTGTTCTACTTCACACAATTTATTACAATCTGCCCTAGTGAGATCTCATTACAATCGTCCTGCAGAAAAAGAGAAAACGGAAGGTGATGGCCATTCTATCGACGACAATGGAAACTTAGGTAACACTGGCAATTGCTTCATGATTTGAAAACAAATATGATCTCTCGAACACCTAAAATGCTAGTGATTGTATTGTTCTACTTTCTGAATTCGTTTTCCTAGTGCTTTTGTCCAGAAATAATGTGTTGCATACTTATAGAGCACAAAGACACTGTTGGTTGCATCTTGTATAGAGGAAGAAACTCATTTCCTGCTTACGATAATAGTAGCACTCTAGATATGATGACTCAACTAGTAAAAGTTATACTCATAATTGCATGTCAAGGTCAGTTTAACAAGAAACCATACATATTGTAATCAGTGCTCTGTTTGCTGGAAATAAATAAAAATGATTTGTTTTATATGTAGCAGATGAGTTCACAAAAGTTTTTCTGACCTTTCAGCAGATGACAGCACAAAAGGAAATAATGACGCTGACTGGCTACTCGGTAATGGAGACGATGCTACTGTCGAGCAGATTCTTGTAAGCATTCAGTCTGTTCAAGACAGAGTTTGTAGTCTGAGATCAGATCTCAAGAAAGCAATGGCCAAGAAGAGTAAGGGGCTTCTCCTTAAAGTCAACACACAGGTCAATGGCGCACAGAGCTCTAATTGCTCACATGGAAAAGGCAAAGTTACTGAGATGCCTGAAATATCACCTCAAGATGCATCGGATTGTGATATGGGCGATACGGACATGCCCGATAGTGCTGTCTCAAGCTATGGAGAAGCTAACAATATGGATATTTTTGAGAGCACGATGAACCTATTGTCAGTTGAAGATCCAGATAAAATTGGTGAACTACACCAGGTAAGCTACCACAACTCTTTTATATCACGCCATGACAAACTAATTCGTCCGCCTATTTGGAGGAGCTTGAGCTCCAACCTCTACCACCCCACCCCTTCAAGAGCCAAAACTCTCCACAACAATGTTTCTGGTTAACTTCTCATATGCCATAGATTCTACACTATACACTTCAGACAGGTTTGACAAACCTTGACATTTCCAAGTGGCTAACAATCCATGTTAGTGAATTGAGTAGGTAAAGGCTAACAATGATAGGTTGTCTACTGAAATATTTTAAACATGATCACTAATGGGATTTGATGCGTACTAAATCATGGGTAAGGCTTAAAAGTGGCAATTTTAAAGAACTGTGTATTTGAAGGAGATGAAACCCAAAAGAAAATCGTTGGGGCGTAATCTTAGCGACACACCATATTGGAACCGGGTGTGGTGTCAAATGATGTTATGGGTTTCAGCTCTAGCCTACCCCAGCTTGTTTGGGACTAAAGGCTTTGTTGTTGTTGTTGTGGTTGTTGTGTTGGTGTATTTGGAGGAGGTCAACTCTTTACTGTTATCTTGCTTTGCTTACAGACTTCGGAAGATGTATTGATCGACAACCAACCAGCTGAGGAAGGGTATCAAAATTTTGAGGTGATCAGTCACCCATGCCAGCGACTACGGGTATCAGTCAAGAGGGAACAGGTACCTGTCAAGAGAGAAACTGTAGCACATTCTGAGGATGAGAGCGTCGCCGCCCCCATGGCGGTCGTCAAGGAAGAAGGCGGCACAACCAGGATGGGCCTCCAGGGGATCTTGAAGCCCTGCTACACGGGCAAGAGAAAAGGGAGGAGGCCGAAGATTCTAAGGCGCGGTGGTTCATCATCTGCTCTCAGCTCATGGAGGAGCGCCCGGACTCGAAAGAAGAGGAAATCGTAGATGCAGATGGTCTCAGTGAACACACCCTATCCTCTGGCTTCAGTTCTTCCGTTTGATTAGATGATGATGACGGCAACTGCACACTCCTTCTATCTGACTGATGACATTTTTCGCGGAGCCAGAAGAGAGTGATGGAAAATGGTGCTCTATGGCTTTCAGCCGCGAGGTGCTTGTAAACCTAGCAATGTCTGTTTCTATTTCCTTTGTTGTTGTTGCGTGTGGTCTTTGTTCTGAAAGAGTCAAAACTTTGGTTGTTACAGTGTAACTTTTGAAAAGGCTTTCCTGCAATGCCGTTTTATTTTCAGACGGGCACTTGCGCGCCAACTCCTTGATTCTACTGAACAACACATTTTTGCCTGCAGTTTAAAAGAAGAAAACCACCGAGTTCAGACTAATGGAAAACTTTTCGAAATAGGAGATGTGTGCATAATATTGTTGGACGGCTGAGATCCTTAACAGTTGAGTTGTGTTGTTGCATTGCATTGGAGTTGGAGGGAAGATGGCCAGCAGCAGTGCTCTGAAAACATAGCTCATTTCCTCCGTATAGTGGCAGCCGGCAGACGAGCAGATGCTAATGGCACAGCAACAATTAATTTGATGCTCGCGCCAACAGGGAGCAACGAAGTGTTATAGGAACTTTGGTACCGACAGGAAAATTTATAGCGTATGGCGACATGCTACGGGGGCACATCGACCCGTTCCGTGGCAACCACACGATTGGAGAAATGTTTTTTTTAGGGAAACAATTGGAAAAATGTTTGTTGAACTGATTCATGCTGGACACAGAACGGACATGAAAACGTGAAACATGAGCAGTCTATTCATCCAGTCCAGTACGGCGAGTACCTAATCTCGAGAAAAAAAGAGTACTGCAACGTGTCTGCCTTGCGTATCTTTGCCGTGGACACGAAAAACACATGGAAATAATGCAGGACTTGGGCGCGAACAAATTATTACATATGGGTGCGCAAGCTCTCCGGCTTAGAGCATCTATAACCGGGCTCGGCAAATCCGGTCCTTTAAACGTTCGCAAACGTGTCTGGTTATGAACCCAAGCAGTGCTGGGTGGCTCCTCAAATATCATGATTGCACAACTTCATTCCTTGTATGAAAATTTTAAATCCATGCACGTCAATCATATAGATGAATATTATATGTAAAATAACATTTGTTCATAGAAAAAAGTCAAACATAAAATTTATTCAAAGTGCATAATTCAAACATTAAACTCGCTGGTTTCTGTAGAGAGAATATTTGGTGCAACTCAATTGTATTCCAGGGAGTCGGTCACAATATATACACATGATGTCTTGCGTGGCAAGGAAACTAATCCTACCATATCTCTAGGAGTCAACTATACAAGGCTAGAGAAGATAGGAATAGCAATACAAATATGTCACGTTCAACACCCCCCCCCCCCCCCCCCCCCCCGGCAATCGAAGCATCGGCGTCGGCGATGCAAAGACTGGAACGGAACTCCTGGAATGCAGCGGTTGGAAGCCCCTTGGTCATAATGTCGGCAAACTGTTGGGTGGTCGGTATATGAAGAACACGGAGCTGACCCAACTGAACCTTATCGCGAATGAAGTGAACATCAAGTTCAATGTGCTTGGTGCGCTTATGCTCCACTGGATTCGCCGCGAGATAGGTGGCCGAAACATTATCACAGAAAACCACCGTAGCTTTCGGGATCGAGACCCGAAGTTTGCCAAGTAGTTGACGTAACCAACATGTCTCGGCAACAATGTTGGCAACGACACAGTAGTCAGCCTCAGCACTCGAGCGGGAGACGGTGGGCTGCCGCTTAGAGGACCATGAGATGAGAGAGTCGCCGAAGAAGACGCAATATCCCGACATAAATCGTCGAGTGTCGGGGCAACCGGCCCAATGCGCATCAGTGTAAGCAAACAACTCGGTGGAGGCGGAGGCACGAAGACGAAGACCAAATGTTGGTGTGCCACGAATGTACCGGAGAATGCACTTGACCAACGACCAGTGAACATCACGAGGCGAGTGCATTTGCAGGCAAACCTGCTGCACTGCAAACTGAATGTCTGGTCTGGTGAGCGTGAGGTACTGAAGAGCACCAACAATACTGCGGTAGAGTGCGGCATCCGTGGCAGGTTGTCCAGCAGTGGCAGAGAGCTTCGGCTTGGCCTCGGCAGGAGTGGCAGCAGGTTTGCAGTCGGTCATGCCAGCACGATCCAAGAGATCAAGAGCATATTTTCCTTGATGAAGAAAAAATCCAGAAGAGTCACGACGCACATTGATGCCGAGGAAGAAGTGCAATGCGCCCAAGTCCTTAAGCCGAAACTCGGAACCGAGGCGGCCAATGATGTCGCGAAGTAAGTCCGCATGAGAGGCAGTGATGACGATATCGTCAACATATAGAAGAAGCATGGCGACATGATCAACTCGATGAAGCACAAACAACGATGTGTCGGAGGTGGTGCTGCGAAAACCGAGAGCAGTGAGGAATGCTGCAATGCGTTGATACCGCGCACGAGGCGCCCGCTTCAGACCGTAGAGAGACCGTGATAGTAGACAAACATCGTCAGGCCGAGTGGGATCAACAAAACCAGTAGGCTACTGACGTAGAACACGCTCCTGAAGATGACCATGGAGGAAAGCATTGTTGATGTCGAGCTGATGAACAGGCCAGTGACGAGAGGCGGCGAGCTGAAGAACAACAAGAATCGTGGCGGGTTTGATGACCGGGGAGAAGGTCTCCGAGAAGTCGACACCGGCACGTTGTGCAAAACCGCGAACAACCCAGCGGGCCTTGTACCTGTCTAGAGAGCCATCCGGAAGAAGCTTATGTCGAAAGACCCACTTCACGGTGATGATGTTAGCGCCAGGGGGCGGGGGACCAACGTCCAGGTCCGGTTGGCGACAAGAGCATCATACTCAGCACACATAGCGGAGAGCCAGGGCGGATCGCTCAGTGCAGAACGAACCAAGCGTGGTACCGTAGAGAGGACTGTGATGCTGAGCTTGTGATAGCGAGGGTTCGGTTGATGAATCCCGTCTTTGGCACGCGTCACCATAGAGTGATGAGGAGGCAGAGGCGGGGGCCGAGCCCGTCGTCGAGGCGGAGGCACAACCACAGAAGAGGACGAGGGCGTGGCCGCGGGAGAAACCGCGGATGAGGTGGAGGTCAAGTCCTCAGGTGAGACCGCGGACGACAGTATCAAGACCGCGGGCGAGGCCGCGGGTGGCGAAGAGACGTCCGCGGAGGAGACCGCGGGTGACGGCGACATGACCGCAGGCGAGGCCGCGGGTGGCGAAGAAGAGACCGCGGCCGAGGCTGACGAGCCGGCAGGCGAGGCCATGCGATGTTGGGGCGGGCAAGGCCGCAACCAACATGGGCGGAGCGGGAGAGGGCTCGGCCGAGACATCTGCTGAGCAAGGCCAGCGAGGGCTGGCGCCGAAGCCCAGAGGAGCGAGGCCAGCTCCGCCTGAGTCGACCAGGCTAGCTGGAGCGGGCGCCGAAGCCTGGAGGGACGAGGCCGGCTCCACCTGAGCCGGCAAGGGAGGCCCTGCCGAAGGACCCGTCAGAGATGCACGGGGTCGTGGCGGAGGAAGCGCAAGGGCTCCACGAGGCCGTCGAGGGAGATCATCCGAAGACGGAGCTGTTGACGGTGTAACCTGCTCAAAGGGAAAAACAACCTCATCAAAGTAAACGTGTCGCGAGACGAACACACGACGAGAGACCGGGTCGTAGCAGCGAAATCCTTTGGTGTTTGGTTGATAGCCGAGAAAGACACAGGCGAGAGACCGAGGCGCAAGCTTATGTGGAGCGGTGGCGGTGATGTTGGGGTAACACAAACAACCAAAGACATGAAGATCGTCATAGGAAGAGGGAGACCCGAACAAAAGATGATGAGGTGTATAGCTCTATCGTGGTTTGCATGGCCGGATGTTGAGAAGGAGAGTGATGGTGGCAAGAGCATCGGGCCAAAACCGGGCGGGCATGTGTGCATAGAAAAGCAGCGCACGAACACTCTCATTGAGGGTGTGAAGAACATGTTCGACACAGCCGTTTTATTGGGAGGTGTATGGACATGTAAGGCGGAAAACAGTGCCATGAGTGGATAGAAGATGTCGAATGGCGAGATTATCAAATTCTTTCCCATTATCCGTTTGAAGGTGAGCAATGGTGCGATGAAAGAGGGTGTGGACATAAGCATAAAAGGACTGGAGGGTGGAGGCAACGTCGGATTTATGGCGCAGCGGAAAAGTCCAAGTGAAGTGAGAAAAATCATCTAAAATCACAAGATAATATGATAAGCCCGAATTACTAGGCACTGGAGATGTCCAAACATCACAATGAATAACATCAAAAGGAAAAGTGGCTATTGATGTAGACAAAGGAAACGGCAAGCGAACATGTTTTCCTATGCGGCAAGCATGACATGTATGAGCCGTCGATACATGGAAACGAAAAGGTGCTCAAAATTTTATGAAGAGCGTCGGCGCCGGGATGACCAAGTCAAGCATGCCAAAGTGAGACATCGGCATGAAGAGCAACCGGTCCGCCACTCGTCGTAGGACCACATGGATAGAGATCGTCGGGGGAATCACATCGGTGCAAAACCCTCCGGGAGCGAGCATCCTTGACAGAGAAACCAAGAGAGTCAAATTCAACAATGACAAGATTTTCACGAGTGAGAGATTTAACAGAACATAGGTTTTTGATTAAGGACGGTGAAACGAGCACATTATTGAGAGTTAAAGACGAAGAGGGAAACGGAAGGGAGGATGAACCATGATGAGTTATGGGAAGAGAGGAGCCATCACCAACCACGATGCGAGAGTTGAAGGGATAGGGGGAAGCATGGGAGAGGATACCGGGGTTGGAGGCCATGTGAGCAGCGGCGCTGGTGTCCATGTACCAATCGCCGCCTCTGTTGTAGGTGCTCGGCGAGGGTGTAGCATGAAGGGCGTGAAAGTGCGTTATATCGACTAGAGGGGGGTGAATAGGCGATTTTTATGAATTCTTCACTGAGGAATTTGCTGGTGAGGAAATTCCTAAATGAAGAACTACTTGCAGTGGAATAAGTACTCAGAAAGGAACATAACAGAACACAAGCATAGTCATCATGATGAAATGAAGACACACACACACGCAGTACAGAAAGCGTAAACACAGGATAACACAAGGAAGAAGACGGACATACTGAAGAAATAGAACTGAGGAAATTGAGAAAGTCTTCAGTCAAAGTCTTCAAACACATATGAACAGGCACACAACAACATACATGAGGAATTTAAAGAGTTGAGGAAATAGAACCAGTAAGCTCGGTGAAGACAATGATTTGGTAGACCAGTTCCAACTGTTGTCTCAGTTGTACATCTGGTTGGAGCGGCTGAGTATTTAAACTCGAGGACACCCAGTCCTGGACACACAGTCCTCACCGTATTCTCCTTGAGCTAAAGTCACACAGACCTCGCCCAATCACTCGTGGTAAGTCTTCAGGTGACTTCTGAACCTTCACAAACTCGGTCACTCGGCGATCCACAATTCCTCTTGGATGCTCTAGACCTTGACGCCTAACCGTCTGGAAGAAGCACAGTCTTCAAAGGAAACAAGCGTCGGATCCACGCAGGATCAATCTCTTCAGTGATGCTCAATCACTTGGGGTTTTGTAGGTTTGGGTTTGGGATTTCCTCACTTGATGATTTTCACTCAAAGTCCTCGGAGGATGGGTTGCTCTCAAATGACAAGTGTCAGTTTCTCTCGGAGCAGCCAACCAACTAGTGATTGTAGGGGGCGGCTATTTATAGCCGCGGAGCAGCCCGACATGATAAGACATAAATGCCCTTGTCTGATATGACCGTTAGGTGGGTAGATATTTTGGGATAGCTGGCGCGTAGCACAACAACGGTCGGAATATTTGACTCTCAAATACCTCAGGGCTATCATGTTCCTCACTTGGTAGGCAATCCGCACTGGCGAATTCCTAACTCTTCAGTCAGAACAAATTCCTCAGAGACCAGAAGAACTTTGTCTCTGTCACTGAAGAATATGGCTGAACTGTGCGAGATTTCCAATGGCTTCACTTGAAAGGATTGGTAGGTGTAGGACTTTGAGTTGAGCATCACATGGAAATTTTTCCTTAGTATTTCCTCGACCCCCTTTAACAGTACGGTGTTTCCTATGGCTCAAGAAAGAGAAAATGAAACTAGGAAAACAAAAGTCTTCACGCTTCATGTTCCTCGAATGATTACCAAGTCTTCAAGGTCACACCAATTTCTTCACTTTCAAAGTCTTCAGAAAGTCTTCAGAAATCCAAAGTCTTCAGTCGAAGAACTTCATTTTTAGGGGTCGAATTTCTCTGTAAATATCAAACTCCTCATAGACTTATAGACCTGTGTACACTCACAAACGCATCAGTCCCTTAACCTATAAGTCTTCAATACACCAAAATCACTAAGGGGCACTAGATGCACTTACAATCTCCCCCTTTTTGGTGATTGATGACAATATAGGTTAAGTTTTCAACGGGGAAAAACATGTGAAGTGTAAATACTAATATTGAGGAATTTGATTGCAAGATATAGAAGAACTCCCCCTGAAGATGTGCAACGTGAGGAATTTGCTTTTGAAGCAATGCACACTTGAAGAGTCTAATCATGGAGATCTCCCCCTATATCTTGTAATTCATGCACGCATTTGACATATAATATGAGGAATTTGAAATGAATGATGAAATATGGTGACTGATGTAATTCAGCATGCGTGCATTAACATTAATGAGGAATAAGCATGCAGAAGAACACAACAAAAGTATCAAGCCACCATAGAGTTTAAGATTACAACTCGATCCAGCAAAGTCATCAGAAGAACGAGAGTTGCAACTTAGCAAAAAAATGCCCATATATAGACCCGCTTGAAGACTAACTCAAATTTCTCCCCCTTTGTCATCGAATGACCAAAAGGGTTGAAACTGAGGACTAACGCCCCTGAAGAATATCATGATGATGGAGGAGCGCCGGCGTTGTCAGGGTCTTGAGTCGTTGTAGGGCCTACTGCAGTGTCGTCCAAATCTTCATGCTCGTCCTTGGCGCGTGATGAAGAATATGAGCTGGCCACCAAGGAAGGAACCTTGACCTTCTTGTATTTCTTCGGTGGAGGTGCAGACCAGTCAAAGTCTTCCTTGAAGCCCATTTGCTTCAGATCTTCTTCGCCATATAGATGTGACAGAATAGCCCAGGTGCGATCAAATATTTCATGGAGGTAGTATTGGTTTTTCTTCACTGCATTATGTGTAGAGGTCATGTTGTGAAGAATAGAGCCAAACTGATGCTTAACCCATTTGTGATTCTGATCGACCTTCTGGTGAAGACTTATGAGCAGTTCACGGCCAGTCATCACACGAGGAGCAATAGCTTGAGGACTTGACTTTGGAGCATTGGCAGCAGAATCATGTGTGGCAGAGTCATCATTGGTGGAATAAGATGCAGCTTTGCGGAACTGACCATCCAATGGACGAATGCCTTCATCGATCACAGCTGGTGACTTGCCCTTCTCATCGGATGAGGAAATGGTCCGCTTGAGGACTTCAATTGGGGGCAAGTAGCTGCCATGATTAAGAGTATCTGCCTTGTAGTTGAGTGAAGTCCTTGATCTGAGGAATCTCATGATCCACGAAGCATAAGGCTTCAGCTCAAACGATGAAAGTGCAACATTCGCTAGAGTCCTCATGAAGAAATCATGGTAATTGATAGGGATACCATGCATGATGTTGAAGAGCATATTCTTCATCATCCCCACTGAGGGAGTCCTGGATTAGGGGGTGTCCGAATGGCCGGACTATGACCTTTGGCCGGACTCACGGGCTATGAAGATACAAGATTGAAGACTTCGTCCCGTGTCCGGATAGGACTTTCCTTGGCGTGGAAGGCAAGCTTGGCGATATGATATGAAGATCTCCTCCCATTGTAACCGACTCTGTGTAACCCTAGCCCTCTCCAGTGTCTATATAAACCAGAGAGATTTAGTCCGTAGGACGAGCAACAATCATACCATAGGCTAGCTTCTAGGGTTTAGCCTCTCTGATCTCGTGGTAGATCAACTCTTGTACTACCCATATCATCAATATTAATCAAGCAGGAGTAGGGTTTTACCTCCATCGAGAGGGCCCGAACCTGGGTAAAAACATCGTGTCCCTTGTCTCCTGTTACCATCCGCCTAGATGCACAGTTCGGGACCCCCTACCCGAGATCCGCCGGTTTTGACACCGACATTGGTGCTTTCATTGAGAGTTCCTCTGTGTCGTCACCGTCAGGAAAGATGCCGCACCCCGTCTTTAAAGACGGCGCTGTTGCTAAAGGAGCCTTGGCTGTCGGCCAAACTCTCCGGCTAGGCAGTTTTTTGATGACCGCCTGTTCGGCCGCCGCGCCGACGATGACCTCTCGGGTCATCGAAAGCGATCTCCACATCAGCTCGGAACTCGCCGAGCAGTTAGATCCGATGGAGCTCTCTTCCTTAAACGAGCTCTTGGATCACATCACCGCCCTGGGAGTCGCTACAGATTACGGCCAGATTGGGCTTAAACCCGATCAGAGAGAGATTGACTCTCCCCAGGTCACCCACCATGTTGAAGTGGTGGAGGAACAATGCGGCGAATCTTCGCCCATCCTAAGGACCAGATATGTCCGGATTCCTGATCCCTCCAAGCCGGACATCCGCGGAGGGGAGGACGTCGCCCAAGCCCTGAACCTAAAGTCAGGTAGCGGCCTGATTCATTGAATAACGTCCAAGAAAACAAGCTTCCGAGTTCGGAAATTTCTTGGCCCCTGAGTCTTAGATCGGGCGAGGTTCCGGATTTAAATCCACCCGCCCACCCAAATATAAGGGATCTATCCCAAATTCGGCAAGAGCCCGGGGAAACAGTACACCATTACTGGGCCAGATTCCTCCTGGTTATGAATAGGATAACAGACTGCCGCGAGAGGGATGCAATTTCATTCTTCTGTAACAACTGCACGGACATCGGAATCCTCAACGCCATAAGTCGCCGCGAAATTACACGCTTCGCCGACTTGACATCCATAGTACGAAAGTACTGTGCGACAGAAAGCGTTCGAAAAACCAAAACAAAATTCTGGGACAATCCGACCCTGAATTCAATCCCAGTCCGAAACAAAAGGGCGCATTATCGCCAGGCACCTGGGCCAACAGCAAAAAACAAAAACCCTCTATAGGGTATGGAACCGTACTGGAGGGATGGCTCAATGGACCCTGTAAAATTCATAGTACAGAGGAAGCCACACCAACTCATAGCCTTAGAGCATGTTGGATACTCCGGCAGGTGGCCAGAAGTGGCGAGGAGCTTCTAACTCCAGAATCCGCAGAGCACCACCCCAGAAACACAGTACGGTGTCAACAGTCTTCGAGACTTTCGCATCAAACAATGCGAGGAAACGAACGCTCCGCAGCCTTACCGAAGTCTACCAAGTAGCGACAATAAACCCATGGAGTGACACGGCTATTACCTTTAATGCCAGTGACGAACCTAAATTCCGGACAGCCCGAGCACCAGCCGCACTGGTCCTCAGTCCGATAGTGGACGGCTTCCGGCTTACAAAGGTACTCATGGAAGGTGGCAGCGGATTGAACCTCATCTATGAGGAAACCCTGCGAAAAATGGAAATAGACTGGAGCCGCATTGAGCGAAGCAACACAACCTTTAGAGGAATAATCCCCAGCCGGGAAGCGTGTTGTTCACGGCAAATCACACTAGATGTGGTGTTCGGCACGCCGGATAATTACAGATCCGAGGAGGTCACATTTCAAGTGGCCCCGTTCAGCAGCGGATACCACGCTCTGTTAGGGTGAGAAGCATTCACAATTTTTCAAGCTATACCCCATTACGGGTACATGAAGCTCAAAATGCCCGGACCCAACGGAATCATCACTCTTGCTAGTGATCCGGACACAGCGCTCCGCGCCGAAAACAAGACAGCCGCACTGGCCCTCGAGGCATTATCCGGAGCCCTGGCGGCCGAGGAACTAACTGTGTTGCGCTCCACGGTGGACAGGGATGACGTGATACTCGACAAAAGATCCAAGTCCACCTCCTTCAAGCCGGCAGACGAAATAGTCAAGTTCCAAGTCCATCCAACGGACACTACAAAAACGGCCTCCATCGGGGCACAACTAAGCCCTGATGTAGACGCCGCACTCAGAGAATTCCTACGAGAAAATTGGGACATTTTTGCCTGGCACCCTTCAGACATGCCAGGAATCCCACGCAGGCTGGCCGAGCACAGCCTGAACATCCTAAAAGGATTCAAGCCCGTTAAGCAGACTCTTCGGCGTTTCTCCGAACCTAAGAGACAAGCCATGGGAGAGGAGCTAGCCAAACTACTGGAAGCCGGATTCATCAGAGATATAAAACATCCGGACTGGCTAGCAAACCTGGTAATGGTACCAAAGAAGGACAAATCCTGGCGCCTATGCGTCGATTTCAAAGACCTAAATAAGGCCTGCCCAAAGGATCCCTTCCCCCTCCCCCGCATTGATCAAATCATCGACGCCACTGCAGGACACGATTCATTGTGTTTCCTCGATGCATACTCTGGCTACCACCAAATCAAGATGGCAGAGTCAGACCAAGCCGCAACGGCATTCATCACCCCATACGGCCCATTCTGCTTCAACACAATGCCCTTCGGGCTCAAAAACGCCGGCGCAACATATCAGCGCATGATTCAGACATGTCTGGCCAACCAGATCGGCAAAACGGTTGAAGCGTACGTGGATGACGTGGTCGTCAAAACCAAACACGTCGAAACTCTAATAGACGACTTGAGGCTCACGTTCGATAACCTCCGAACATATGACATTAGGCTTAACCCGGAAAAATGCGTTTTCGGCGTACCAGCCGGAAAGCTCTTGGGCTTCATTGTATCCGGTAGAGGAATTGAAGCAAACCCAGCCAAGATCCGAGCTCTGTCACAATTGGATATTCCAAAAGATCTCAAGCAAATACAAAAATTGACTGGATGCGTGGCGGCTCTAAGCCGCTTCATCTCCCGCTTGGGGGAAAAGGCATTACCCCTTTACCGCCTCCTCCGGCGCACCGAACACTTCGAGTGGACGGATGCCGCCACGGCCGGACTCGAAGAAATAAAAGCCATACTGGCAACAAACCCTGTCCTGGCCGCGCCGAACATCGGCGAACCAATGTTGTTATACATCGCGGCAACTCACCAAGTTGTAAGCGCAGTCCTCGTCGTCGAACGAGAAACGGACGGACACAAATTCCCTGTCCAGAAACCAGTGTACTACGTGTCCACTGTCCTCACTCCATGCAAGTCCCGGTACCCGCATTACCAAAAGATAGCATACGCAGTGTTCATGGTATCCCGGAAGCTACGACACAACTTTAAAGAGTGTTCGATAACAATAGCCTCTGAAGTACCTCTTAACGATATCATAAACAACCACGACGCAACCGGCCGGATTGCCAAATGGGCCATTGAGGTCCTCCCGTTCGACATAACATACAAGCCACGGCGAGCCATCAAGTCGCAAGCCTTGGCCGACTTTGTCGCTGAATGGACTGAAGCCGAACTCCCTAAAGAGTATGGCACATATTCCAACTGGACCATGCACTTTGACGGCTCCAAAATGCTGGCGGGTCTGGGGGCTGGCATCGTCCTGACGTCCCCAACAGGAGATACAGTCCAATATGTACTCCAGATAATGTATACGGACTCCAACAACGCAGCCGAATACGAGGCCCTTCTACATGGCCTCCGGATGGCAGTCTCCATGGGCATTCAACGCCTAGAGGTGCGTGGGGATTCGAACCTCGCGATATCCCAAATAAATGGAGACTTTGACGCCAAAGATCCGAAAATGGCAGCTTATCGCAACGCCGTCCTAAATATGTCAGCTCGGTTCGAAGGGCTGGAATTCCACCATATAGCCCGGGAAAATAATCAGGCAGCAGACGTCCTGGCACGCATCGGCGCAAAGCGCGATGCAGTCCCCCCCAACATTTTCCTGGAAAGGCTATTCAAGCCATCCGTACAGTGGGAAGGGGAATCCGGAATTAACAATCCGGACCAGGCCGCATCACCTGACCCCGAACACCCTAACACAACAGAAGACTCCGTCAATGAAGTCACACCCTCAGCCCATGTAATAATGGCAGTAATTGCCCCGTGGACAGAACCATTCTTAGCCTACTTAACTAGGCAGGAACTCCCCGAGGACCAAAATGAGGCACGCTGCATAGTGCGGCGATCTAAAGCCTATAAAGTCCACGAAGGAGAGCTTTATAAGAAAAGCACCACCGGAGTCCTTCAAAGGTGTATCTCCGAAGAGGAAGGACGGCAGCTTTTGGCAGAAATTCACGCCGGACTCGGCGGGCACCACGCCGCAGCCCGAGCCCTTGTGAGCAAGGCCTTCCGTACCGGATTTTATTGGCCGACGGCCCGGGCAGACGCTCAGGACTTAGTCCAGCGATGCGTCGGTTGCCAATTATTCGCTAATCAAAGCCACATGCCGCCTACCGCCCTACAAACCATACCCATCACCTGGCCTTTTGCGGTCTGGGGGCTTGACATGGTTGGACCCCTTAAAGGAGGAACCCACAAGCAAAAATATCTACTGGTCATGGTGGATAAATTCACCAAATGGATAGAGGCCAAGCCTGTTAAGACGGCCGAATCCGGACCGGTGATAGACTTCATATCCGGGGTTGTACACCGTTACGGCGTCCCCCACAGCATCATTACTGACAACGGCACAAACTTTACGGCCGATGAAGTTAAACTCTGGTGCAAAAACATGGGCATTAAGCTCGATTACGCTTCAGTCTATCACCCACAAACTAACGGTCAAGTCGAGCGAGCCAACGGTCTAATCATGAGCGGCATCAAACCCAGATTAGTGCGATCCCTCAAGGAATCTAACACGCACTGGGTAGAGGAGCTTGACTCCGTACTCTGGGGGCTGCGGACCACGCCGAATCGCACTACCGGATTCACACCATTTTTTATGGTATACGGCGCAGAGGCAGTCCTGCCCTGCGACATAATTCATGACTCACCTCGCGTGCGCATGTACGAAGAAAGAGAAGCCGAGCTCGATCGGCAGGACAGCTTGGACGCATTGGAAGAGGAGCACGACGTGGCAAAGGCCCGTTCCGCATTCTATCAACAGCAGGCTCGAAGATATCAAAGCAGAGAAGTACGGGCCAAAACTTACAATGTTGGCGAACTAGTTCTACGCCTGCCGGACAAGAAAAAGGACAAACTCAAGCCCAAATGGGAGGGTCCCTTCATAATCGACCAAGTCCTGACTGGTGGAGCGTACCGTCTGCGAAATGCATCGGACAACCAACTCGAGCCGAACCCATGGAACGCAGCACGCCTACGAAGATTCTACGCCTAGCGCCGGACTCTGTGTTCGTCTCCTTCCTCTGTCACCTTCCTTTTTTTAATTTAGCTGCCTGGTATTTTTCTCCTCCTTCCTCCCTTCTTTCTCCCAAGCCTTTAGGGGCTTGCTTGCGCGATTGTTCGCACATAATTGACGCGCCACCCGCGCTCATTATACCTGGGGGCTTCTTTATCAGAAGCTTATATACACGGGCTTCATGCCCAAAACATGTGTGACACTTCCGCATGAACCTTTTATGCACCATTATATGCATCGATATGACTTAAGTTTTGGCCAAGCTGGGTTGCCTGGCTCCTGTGCTTACCCCTACGTTCCCGTTTGTTCGGCTAGGTGGTAAAGGGAGCACCTCTGCGATTGTTACTGCCGGGTCAGCCGGATGTGTACCTCAGACTGGGTGAAGCCGAAAGCTAGCGTTCTTAAGGGAATATTCGGTCGGTGAACTAAAAGATGACTTTTCACTTGTTTATTTATCTGCCCCCAGATGCTTTTCTGCTTTTCTACGCAGTCCGGACATGCACTTTAGGGCATGCCTCCCAGGGAAAGGAACCCCTAACGGAACTATTCTCCCTGGAAGATGTTTCTTACTAACCATGTAATATAACATAACTAGTTGGGCACTTGTCTGCTAAAGCACTTATGACCCCTACGCCTGGTCTCCATGCATGCCCCGGTTCTTACATAACCGAGAGGGTATTCGGACACACTCCGGACTATCGGGTCCAAAGGTTGAAACGAAAAGGTCCGCAATGACAAACGATCTACAATCCGGCTAGAAGGCATTTTACATGTCATTTTAAAATAACATAGTCAATTTGACTGGGTATATTCTTCTTCAATACCATCCAACAGGCTGTCTAATTTACAGTCCTGTTGGGAATACTTGGCAGCCATCTCTACCTGGCCATATACTAAACTGACAGGGATCTCCTTCTCGTCGGGCCCCAAAGGGCCGACCTCGGCCATGTGGTTTGGGTCAGCCTTCGTGTACCGCGTCTTCACCATGGCCCAGGCCTCCCTGGCGCCTTGACAGCAGGCCGATATCTTCCATAACCGGAAGCGCTGCCGCACTCCCTTCAGCTTCTCTGCAAGCTCTTCAAGGCCTTCGGGCAGGGAGAGGGATGACCACAAAGCCTGGATGGCGCCTTGCATCGCCTGCCGAACTCGTTCGTGCAGTTGCAATAGCTCGGGGAGAAGATCCCCCGCAGAACCAGGCATTTCCTCCGTAGGCTGACCTGTCAGCATATCTGCAGACATAGCTCTGTCAATCGATTTCCTCGCCGAACTCTTTTTCAAAGATTCGTTTAAGCACTTACTAAAAATGCCGCGTCGAAGTCGCTGATTCTCCTTTACGGAATCAGACAGCTGAGCACGAACATCCTTTAGTTCCTCTCCCAGCTGGGTGTTGGCGTCTTGAAGCTTGTTCTTCTCTTGCCTCACCCTCGTCAGCACGCTCTCGCCGGCCTTTAACTGGCGCAGGAGTTGTTGCTTGTCCAGATTCAATCCGGCTCCATCTGCACTGTTATTGTCAGAATTGCACACATGCCGCACGTCACAACAGAATTATCTTTCGAAGCATATATTACCTGAGGGAGACCCCTTGGTACTCTCTGAAGCGGCCAGTGCAGCCTCAAGTTGGGCCTTGCACTCTTCCAGCTCCTGGGACAGTTGCGTATTCTTTTTTGTAAGATCCTGCATATCATATGATCCTTAAATCAGTTATCTTAACTGTTTCAAGTCTCGGGGGCTACTAACATATATAACCATCAGATTTACTCACCCGTATGTCTTTCACATACTGCTATGTGGCTCTGGCTAAACCATGTTGAGCGGCACGGAGGTACGCATCTCCCGTACTAAAGGCGTCCAACGCCTCTTGGGAAAAACATGCGTCGCGAAGAACAGTTCGGCGACGCCTGTGGTTCATGGCACTCTCCACCTCTGAATTTGTGGCAGACAGCCCGTCTGCGTCCTCTGTCGGAGGAATGTCTGGTACGCGCCCCGTGTTCACCTCCGCTTCCGGACCCGGCCTTGAAGCCTGGCCAGTGGACATAGTCCGGCGGGCGCTCTTCTTCCTGAGGAGAGCATGAGCGTTAGTGTGACTTGAGGGCATAAACCCTAGGCGTTAAAATTGTACGCCCTACCGTTGTGCCGGAATCTCGATCCGGTCTGCACTTCTCTTTAGCTGCCTGGCTTTAACGACCCTTGTTGGCTACCCACCGCGGGCTCGGCCCTCCGCCTCAAGGATTTCCCCTGCAAAACGAAACACTATTGGTTTATGGCAATCAAAATAAGGCATGGATGTATCCTCTTGAAAGTGCTTGGACTTCGGTCTTGGTTACCTTTGAGGCCGGACGTAGTCCGGGATAGTCGGTCGTAATGGCCACTAAGGTATTGTCCTTACTCAATTGATGAAACACCCCATCAATTAGCTCCACACATAAGCCCGGATCCTCTTGGGAGTCCGGATCGAGGGACTGTTCCGGATCCTCGGGTTGTGGAGGAGGGTTGTTTATCTCCTTCACGGTCTGGCGCAGCTCCTGCGTTAAAATCGCTAGACTCAGTACTCAATTGCACGAATTTGAAAACAGTTAGGCAAGTGAAAATGTTCGCTTACCCAGCTTGGAGGACTGTACATAGAGAATCCGCCCCGTGGGTTGACATGGAGGAATTCCCCTTCTTCTCCCTTGTACAAAGCGGATAAGATCTTCGTTAGAGTGGCAACTGAATCCGGCCCCTTGCGACCGCACCTGGTGGCGTCGTCCTCCCCGTTGAAATTCCACATGGGGTGGCCTCTGTACTGAAGCGACTGCACCCCCCACATAATGCATGTGGCCATGACCTCGATCATGGTCAGTCCAGAATGAGCCAGTAACCGTATCCGGCTCATCAGGTAAAGGACGTCCCTGTCAGTTTCCCTCTGAGGGTTCCGTGGGCGCCAGCTCAGGCGTTTCTTCAATGGAGCGTTATTGAACTTGGGGAGGCTGGTCCGTACAGGGTCCGGCAGGGGGACGTCGTCCACATAAAACCATTCCAAAGGCCAGTCCTCGGACGCCTTCTTTGGGGTTCCGAATAGATATCCGGTCCCGGCGATGCGCCATAGTTCGGCTCCGCCCACTTGATAAATCGACCCCTCTTGAGAGCGGGGCACAAGGACAAACAACCTCTTCCACAGCGTGAAGTGGGCCTCAATGCCCAAAAACAGCTCATAGAGGGCCACGAAGCCCGCAATATGCAGTACGGAGGCAGGCGTGAGGTTGTGTAGCTGGAGGCCGTAAAACTCCAGTAGCCCTCAGAGAAAAGGATGAATTGGAAATCCGAGACCTCTTATTAAATAAGGGACTACGCATACCCTCTCTCCTTGGGAGGGATTGGGGACGCTCTCCGCCTGCTCTCCGTCGCTATAGGTGGCAATCCCGGCTCGAACTGGGACCATATATGCTGGGGGGAGTAGCCCCTTGGATTGAAGCGCTACTAGCTCGCTATGCGGGACGGAACACTGCTCCCAACCTCCGGGCCGAGGGCTGGAGAGGCGAGAGGAGGAGCTGCCTCGACCGGTCATGGTGGAATGGATCTCTGTCGAAAGTGCTCTGATGAATGCTCACGGAGGGAAGGTGGTGTGAATTGGATCTAAATCCCCGTCTCTTTTATGGGCGGCTCATTTACGCGGCCGGGGGGGGTAAATGTAAAAAACCCCTGGCTTTTCGCATTTGTTTGACACATGGAAGATGGTCATTGTTGGGCACAGAAGCTGAGGAGAGCAGCACACACTAAAAGCCGAACACTATTCGACAGGAACATGGAATTTGGAGAAGAACCCGCCTTGCAATGCCGAAGACAAACTCGTGCGCCGGATTTACCATCATTGAAGCCTGGTTCGGGGGCTACTGAGGGAGTCCTGGATTAGGGGGTGTCCGGATGGCCGGACTATGACCTTTGGCCGGACTCCCGGACTATGAAGATACAAGATTGAAGACTTTGTCCCGTGTCCGGATAGGACTTTCCTTGGCGTGGAAGGCAAGCTTGGCGATATGATATGAAGATCTCCTCCCATTGTAACCGACTCTGTGTAACCCTAGCCCTCTACGATGTCTATATAAACCGGAGAGATTTAGTCCATAGGACGAGCAACAATCATACCATAGGCTAGCTTATAGGGTTTAGCCTCTCTGATCTCGTGGTAGATCAACTCTTGTACTACCCATATCATCAATGTTAATCAAGCAGGAGTAGGGTTTTACCTCCATCGAGAGGGCCCGAACCTGGGTAAAAACATCGTGTCCCTTGTCTCCTGTTACCATCCGCCTAGACGCACAGTTCGGGACCCCCTACTCGAGATCCGCCAGTTTTGACACAGACACCCACAATTTCTTCATCTGAAGAATCATGACCTTTGGTTGGACTGATAGTCTTCGTCAGAATGCGGTAGATGGTTCTGGGCACATACAACAAATTCTTCACGAGGAATTTGGTCCTTTGAGCTTGTCCAGGCTTCAGCAGCTTCATGAGCACTTGCATATAGTGATCAGTAAGTTCAGGTTCATCATACAGACAGCAAGCGCCTTCTGGTGGAGGACTGATTGGCAAGGCACGAAACAATTCAAAGGCTGGTGCCTTGTAGTGAGTGTTTTCAGTCATCCAGTCCAACACCCATGAGTTGACGTCAGCAGCATTGCCTGTGATATGCAAAGTTGCGTAGAACTGAAGAAGAAGCTCTTCATTCCAATCAACGATGTTAGTGCAGAAATTCAGCAAGCCTGCATCATGAAGCATACTGAGAACCCGCGTGAAGCATGGCATAGATTCCATGTCCACGTGAGGAATGTGCTCATGATCGAAGACTTTGTCCTTGTCAAAGAGAACTGAGGAATAAAAGTTTGCCTGGCTGGCAGTCCAGAAATGCTTCCTTCTAAGACGAGCATTGTCATAAGGGTTGAAATCAGTGAAGAATACGTGCTCGCCGAAGAAATCATCAGCCTTGAATTTTGACTTCTTGGAGAAGGGATTCTCTGGCTTGGGCTGAGGAGTGTCAGCGATTTGTAGTATCACCTCAGGAATCGCAATCTCAGGTTCCTCATGCTGAGGAATTTTGGTTTCTTCTGCAGGTGCAACCTGAGTCATTTCTTCTTCATTCACATTTTCATCAGTGCTAGTGGCTGGAATTTCCTCATGGACGGACGGGGTTGCACGAGGTTCATCAGATTCCACTCATACTTCTGTAGTGACTAGGGACTGAGGAACAGCTTGGAGAGGAGTGAACAATGGAGAATTGGGGTGCTGACTTTCCCAAAAGTCATCATTCAGCAAAGGTGTGGTACATCCGATGTCCACATCCTCATCTTCAAGTTCTTCAACACCTGCCTCTTCAACAGTGAACTGAGGCATAGGTGAGGAAATGACTGGGGTTGAAGGGATCTCATCCACTTCAATTTCTTTGTCCAACTGCTCTGTCGAAGCAGCAGATGGAGTTTCTTCATCAGATTCCTCGGGAATCTCATATTCTTCACCAAAAGGAACAAGGTCCTTTGATGGCATTGATGAGACGGGAATGGCATCAATTGGATTGTCAATTGAACTGATCAGAGTCTTCATCTTCTTCGGGGCTGAAGAATTTGAAGAAGTTGATGCCTTCCTCTTTTTCATCGCTGCACGTTCTGCAGCCTTTGTCTTCTTCACATCTGATGCAGATGGAAGGACTGGAGTTGGTGTAGGTGCAGGAGGTGCATTTTCTTCAGGCGCAACTGTTGCAGTTGCCCTGACTTGTTCACTTTCCTCAGGTGCATCACTAGTGGATGCCCTGGCAATATCATCAGCGGCTGATATGGAGTCATCAGCCCTGGTACTCTCACTTTCTTCAGAAGCCATACTGACAGGTGCTGACATGTTCTTCAGTGGGCTGGGCAGATGCTTCAGCTTGAGGAATTTCAACATGCACCGGAGTAGTGGCAGTTGAAGAGAAAGTCTTCGTCAAATTGACGAACCGAACTTTTGCTCCCTTCCAATCAGCATGGTACCGATCGAAATCATCACTCAATTTCTTGATTTCAGCTTGTACAGCAATGAGTTGTTCTGGAGTAAGCGTGAGGACATTGTCCTTGAGGAAGCGCTGTTTCTTGTATTGCGCTTTCTTCAGCCTTCGTCCTTCTTGATACTTCCACTTCTCTTCCTCAATGAAGTGAGTCAGAACATGACTTTGACCAGGAGTGAGATTCATCTCCCGCAAAGGTGTAGTGGGGTCCTTGTGCCATAAGTCAATGAAGTCAAGGATCAACTTGGGATCCAGAAGTAGTGGCACATTGCCGCCTTTGGCTCTAGCGGCCTTGGCTTGCCTGTCCCTGATGATTTCAGCAAGTTCTTCATCATCAGCCTCATCGTCATTAGAGGGGATTTGGAAGGCAACCTGCTTCTTGTGAGGACTTGGGTGAAGGCCTCGTCCTGCAGTGGCCTTTTTCTTCAGCAGAGATGGTCCGGCTGAGGAACTTGGTGCAGCAGCCGAGCTAGCAGATGCCCCTGAGGCAATAGAGATGCCTTGAGTCCTTTGGCATGTGGCAAGATGCACATGCACCGAAGATTTTGTCGGAGCAGCCGAAGACTTTGTCGGAGGAACTGAGGACTTGGGAGGAGGAGGAGCAACTGAGGAATTTGCCGTGAGGGCTTTGAAGATGCTGGCCATGAGGGCATTGCTGAGGAGCTTGGCTGTGAGGGCATTGAAGGAGAAGCACTGGATTTGTGGGCAGGCTTCTTTGGCATAGCCTTCCTGGGATTACTACCAGAGGCCTCAGCAGCATTAGCAGCAGCAGCAGAATCTTCATTGAATTTCCTCACTGCCTCTTTTGCTTGCTTGCCTAGTTTGGCCTGGCGCCTAGCCCATTTAGCAACATAGTCTTCACCGCGCTTGAGGCTGGTGGGATCCACCAGTTGGCCAGGTCTCAATGGAGGTCTTGAGCATGGAGGGTTGAGCGCAAATTTCTTCATGTATTTCGGAGTAACATACCTGTACTCCCTCCATTCTCGTGCCCATCTCCTCTCAATACGTTGTATGCGCACTTTGCACTGATTCTTGTCCTCCTTGCCAAACTTGGCCTCATCTGGAGTACAATATCCAGCATAAATATCCTCAAGGATTTCAAACGCTGTGTTGACCTCAGGCCTTTTTCCTCCCTTTTGTGGCTTCTTACCGTCAGCCATTTTCTTCAGTTGAGGATGAACAACTGAAGTTTCTGAAGATGTATGCAACTTTTCTTCGACGAACGCTGCAAATGAGTTAAGTTGATGAGAACCTAGTGATTCAGCAACAGACATTTGTACCTGTGAATAGAGTATAGTTGCGAGGAATGTGGAGAGGTCATATGCGTTCTCAGAAGATTTTCAAAAAGAATAGGTTTGAGGAATTTGACCGATGAGTCTTGAAGAATTTCACTAAGCGTTCTTTATCTTAGGTTCCAGAGTTGTACATATTTGGAAATCCACATAATTGAGGAATCTTGAACAAAATCATTGCTTAGAGAAACGAATCAAGAACAGATAACATGTGAGGTGTTTAGTGTGTGAAGTCTTTGAAGAATAAACACCTTTGAAGATTTTTAGGAAAACACCTGAATCAAAGCGGGCAATAAAAGTAACTTTTAATTACCCGAAGTAAGGAACACGATGAACTGAGAAGTGTTGAGGTGAAGTTCATCCGTTCAGATCTTCCACGCCCTAACTTGGTAGAGGAAGACGGCTACAGCGGCGGCGGAGTGAAGAGATCCGCAACCGGCGCGAGTACGACAACGACGAGGTCGAGGCAGTGAAGCTCTTCCTCACTAGTGAAGATGAAGTAGCGGCGGCGCTAGGGTTTGGGAAGCTCGAGCGGGAGAGAGAGGTCGAGCAGAGTAAAACTGAAGTGAGGAGAAGACAGGGGTATTTATAGCGGCAGTGAAAAACTGTGCGCCCGAGGATTTCAGATGAACGTGCCCCTGGCTCTTCTCATTCACGTGACATGTGTCACCCACATACTGTGAGGTGGCGATCGTGCATGATCGTGGGTGAATAGATAAGTATTTGTCGTGAGAAGCGGAACGGTTTGAGCGGCAAAGCCGAAAATTTAGATAAGATAAGTTTTAAGTTACCGTTCGCAATTTCTTCAGCTGTCAAGGACACAGTGAAGATTTTGAACGAGTTTCAAATCAGAATGCACATGAAGAATTTGTGAAAAGATTAGATTGAGTTTAGCATAGAGGGGGAAGGGTCCGATCACATTCACTTAGCGGAAAAGGTCAACTTGAAGAATTAGCAATAAGTGAATGTTGTAGAGGACATAAACTCATATATATATATTCAACTGAAGACAAATGACGGAAATAATGAATACATTGTAAGTTGAAGAATTTGAGAAAACTGAGGAATTTCAAAAATGAAGAAAAACTCAAATTGAAGATTTTCAACTTTGGGTGGTGGCGTAGCCCACCGTATAAGAAAGCTGATTTCAGACACCGCGTACAATTGTCGTAGGGCTCTGAGAATTAATTTCTTCATTAACTTCTTC
Source organism: Triticum aestivum (assembly GCF_018294505.1). Taxonomy (NCBI): domain Eukaryota; kingdom Viridiplantae; phylum Streptophyta; class Magnoliopsida; order Poales; family Poaceae; genus Triticum; species Triticum aestivum. The sequence goes on from NC_057795.1 coordinate 439,955,092, forward strand.
ACACTTAGAGGGTTAGTCTTCATTGATTGAAGAAAAATGTTACTTCGTGTGTTGCGGATCTAAGTCATCAAGTCAGCATAAGTGTTAGGATGAGTGTCCATTTCAGAGAACATTCGAAGATTCTAGGATATTTAGCTCACACCGCAACTTGCTAAATCTCTTCTCATCCAAGGGCTTAGTGAAAATATCGGCCAGCTGATCTTCAGTTCTTGCACGGCAGATGGAGATATCGCCCTTCAACACATGATGACGAAGAAAATGATGACGAATCTGGATGTGCTTTTTCTTCGAGTGCTGAACTGGGTTGCGAGAAATCTTGATTGCGCTCTCATTGTCGTAGTAGAGAGGCACATTCTTCACGTTGATGCCATAGTCCTTGAGAGTTTTCTTCATCCATAGTAATTGAGCACAACATGATCCAGCAGCAATGTACTCAGCTTCTGCAGTGGAGAGAGATACACAGTTCTGTTTCTTGGATGACCAACAGACTAGAGATCGTCCGAGGAAATGGCAAGTGCCTGACGTTGACTTGCGGTCCACGCAATCGCCAACATAGTCAGAGTCTAAATATCCAACACGATCAAATGAGGAGCCCATGGGATACCATAATCCAAGTGTTGGTGTGTGAGCTAGATATCGAAGAATATGCTTCACAGCCTTATGGTGTGATTCCTTTGGTGTAGCTTGAAATGTTGGAAATATGCCCTAGAGGCAATAATAAAATGGTTATTATTATATTTCTTTGTTCATGATAATTGTCTATTATTCATGCTATAATTGTATTATCCAGAAATCGTAATACACGTGTGAATACATAGACCACAACATGTCCCTAGTGAGCCTCTAGTTGACTAGCTCGTTGATCAACATATAGTCATGGTTTCCTGACTATGGACATTGGATGTCATTGATAACGGGATCACATCATTAGGAGAATGATGTGATGGACAAGACCCAATCCTAAGAATAGCTCAAAGATCGTGTAGTTCGTTTAGCTAGAGCTTTTCCAAATGTCAAGTATCATTTCTTTAGACCATGGGATTGTGCAACTCCCGGATATCGTAGAAGTGCTTTGGGTGTACCAAACGTCACAATGTAACTGGGTGACTATAAAGGTGCACTATGGGTATCTCCGAAAGTGTCTGTTGGGTTGGCACGAATCGAGACTGGGATTTGTCACTCCGTATGACGGAGAGGTATCTCTGGGCCCACTCGGTAATGCATCATCATAATGAGCTCAATGTGACCAAGTGTCTGGTCACGGGATCATGCATTACGGTACGAGTAAAGTGACTTGCCGGTAATGAGATTAAACAAGGTATTGGGATACCGACGATCGAGTCTCGGGCATGTAACTTACCGATTGACAAAGGGAGTTGTATACAGGGTTGCTTAAATCCTCGACATCATGGTTCATCCGATGAAATCATCGAGGAGCATGTGGGAGCCAACATGGGTATCCAGATCCCGATGTTGGTTATTGACCGGAGAGGCGTCTCGGTCATGTCTGCATGTCTCCCGAACTCGTAGGGTCTACACACTTAAGGTTCAGTGACGCTAGGGTTGTAGAGATATGAGTATGCAGTAAACTGAAAGTTGTTCGGAGTCCCGGATGAGATCCTGGACGTCACGAGGAGTTCCGTAATGGTCCGGAGGTAAAGAATTATATATAGGAAGTTAGGTTTCGGCCATCGGGAAAGTTTCGGGGGTCACCGGTATTGTACCGGGACCACCGGAAGGGTCTCAGGGTCCATCGGGTGGGGCCACCTATCTCGGAGGGCCCCATGGGCTGAAGTGGGAGGGGAACCAGCCCCTGGTGGGCTGGTGCGCCCCCCCCCTTGGCCCCCCTGCGCCTAGGGTTGGGAAACCCTAGGGGTGGGGGCGCCTCCACCTGGCTTGGGGGGCAAGCCACCCCCTTGGCCGCCGCCCCCCCTTGGAGATCCCATCTCCTAGGGCCGGCGCCCCCATAGGGGCCCTATATTAAGAGGGGGGAGGGAGGGAAGCCGCACCCATGCACTTCGCACCTCCCTTCCCCCTTGCTACACCTCTCCCTCTCGCAGACGCTTGGCGAAGCCCTGCCGGGATCCCTGCTGCATCCACCACCAAATCGTCGTGCTGCTGGATCTTCATCAACCTCTCCTTTCCCCTTGCCGGATCAAGAAGGACGAGACATCTCCCTGACCGTACGTGTGTTGAACACGGAGGTGCCGTCCGTTCGGCGCTAGGATCTTCGGTGATTTGGATCACGATGAGTACGACTCCCTCAACCCCATTCTCTTGAACGCTTCCGCTCGATCTACAAGGGTATGTAGATGCACTCCTCTCTCTCGTTTCTAGATGAACTCATAGATTGATCTTGGTGAAACCGCAGGAAACTTTTTATTTTCTGCAACGTTCCCCAACAGTGGCATCATGAGCTAGGTCTATGCGTAGTTCTCTTTGCACGAGTAGAACACAAATCTGTTGTGGGCGTAGATGTTGTCAACTTTCTTGCCACTACTAGTTTTATTTTGCTTCAGCGGTATTGTGGGATGAAGCGGCCCGGACCAACCTTACACGTACGCTTACGTGAGACAGGTTCCACCGACTGACATGCACTAGTTGCATAAGGTGGCTAGCGGGTGTCTGTCTCTCCCACTTTAGTTGGAGCGGATTCGATGAAAAGGGTCCTTATGAAGGGTAAATAGAAGTTGACAAATCACGTTGTGGCTTTCACGTAGGTAAGAAAACGTTCTTGCTAGAACCCTATTGCAGCCACGTAAAACATGCAACAATAATTAGAGGACGTCTAACTTGTTTTTGCAGCATATGACTTGTGATGTGATATGGTCAAAAGTTGTGATGAATGATGAATGATATATTGTGATGTATGAGATCATGTTCTTGTAATAGGAATCACGACTTGCATGTCGATGAGTATGACAACCGGCAGGAGCCATAGGAGTTGTCTTAATTATTGTATGACCTGCGTGCCAATGATTTAACGCCATGTAATTACTTCACTTTATTGTTAAACTGTTAGCCATAGTAGTAGAAGTAATAGTTGGCGAGCAACTTTATGGAGACACGATGATGGAGATCATGGTGTCATGCCGGTGACAAAGATGATCATGGAGCCCCGAAGATGGAGATCAAAGGAGCTATATGATATTGGCCATATCATGTCACTGTTTAATTGCATGTGATGTTTATTATGTTTATGCATCTTGTTTACTTAGAACAATGGTAGTAAATAAGATGATCCCTCATAATAATTTCAAGAAAGTGTTCCCCCTAACTGTGCATCGTTGCGGAAGTTCGTCGTTTCGAAGCACCACGTGATGATCGGGTGTGATAGATTCTAATGTTCACATACAACGGGTGTAAGACAGATTTACACATGCAAAACAGTTAGGTTAACTTGACGAGCCTAGCATGTACAGACATGGCCTCAGAACACAAGAGACCGAAAGGTCGAACATGAGTCATATGGAAGATACGATCAACATGGAGATGTTCACCGATGATGACTAGTCCGTCTCACGTGATGATCGGACATGGCCTAGTCGACCCCGATCATGTATCACTTAGATGACTAGAGGGATGTCTAATCTGAGTGGGGTTCATTAAATAATTTGATTAGATGAACTTAATTATCATGAACTTAGTCTAAAAACCTTTGCAAATATGTCTTGTAGATCAAATGGCCAACGCTCATGTCCACCTCAACTTCAACGCGTTCCTAGAGAAAACCAAGCTGAAAGATGATGGCAGCAACTATACGGACTGGGTCCGGAACCTGAGGATCATCCTCATAGCTGCAAAGAAAGATTATGTCTTAGAAGCACCGCTAGGTGAAGCTCCCATCCTAGAGAACCAAGACGTCATGAACGCTTGGCAGTCTCGTGCTGATGATTACTCCCTCGTTCAGTGTGGCATGCTTTACAGCTTAGAACCGGGGCTCCAAAAGCGTTTTGAGCAACACAGAGCATATGAGATGTTCGAAGAGCTGAAAATGGTTTTCCAAGCTCATGCCCGGGTCGAGAGATATGAAGTCTCCGACAAGTTCTTCAGCTGTAAGATGGAGGAAAATAGTTCTGTCAGTGAGCACATACTCAAAATGTCTGGGTTGCAAAACCGCTTGACTCAGCTGGGAGTTAATCTCCCGGATGACGCGGTTATTGACAGAATCCTTCAGTCGCTTCCACCGAGCTACAAGAGCTTTGTGATGAACTTCAATATGCAGGGGATGGAAAAGACCATTCCTGAAGTATATTCAATGCTGAAATCAGTAGAGGTAGAAATCAAAAAGGAACATCAAGTGTTGATGGTGAATAAAACCACTAAGTTCAAGAAAGGCAAGGGTAAGAAGAACTTCAAGAAGGACGGCAATGAAGTTGCCGCGCCCGGTAAGCCAGCTGCCGGGAAGAAGTCAAAGAATGGACCCAAGCCTGAGACTGAGTGCTTTTATTGCAAAGGGAAGGGTCACTGGAAGCGGAACTGCCCCAAATACTTAGCGGACAAGAAGGTCGGCAACACTAAAGGTATATGTGATATACATGTAATTGATGTGTACCTTACCAGTGCTCGTAGTAGCTCATGGGTATTTGATACCGGTGCCGTTGCTCATATTTGTAACTCAAAGCAGGAGCTGCGGAATAAACGGAGACCGGCGAAGGACGAGGTGACAATGCGCGTCGGGAATGGTTCCAAGGTCGATGTGATCGCCGTCGGCACGCTACCTCTACATTTACCTACGGGATTAGGTTTAAACCTCAATAATTGTTATTTAGTGCCAAGTTTGAGCATGAACATTGTATCTGCATCTCGTTTAATACGAGATGGCTACTCATTTAAATCTGAGAATAATGGTTATTCTATTTATATGAGAGATATGTTTTATGGTCATGCCCCGATTGTCAATGGTTTACTCTTAATGAATCTCGAACATGATGTTACACATATTCATAGTGTGAATACCAAAAGATGTGAAGTTGATAACGATAGTCCCACATACTTGTGGCACTGCCGCCTTGGTCACATTGGTGTCAAGCGCATGAAGAAGCTCCATGCTGATGGACTTTTAGAGTCTCTCGATTATGAATCATTTGACACATGCGAACCATGCCTCATGGGAAAAATGACCAAGACTCCGTTCTCCGGAATAATGGAGCGAGCAACCAACTTACTGGAAATCATACATACTGATGTGTGCGGTCCAATGAGCGTTGAGGATCGCGGAGGATATCGTTATGTTCTCACTCTCACTGATGGCTTGAGTAGATATGGGTATGTCTACTTGATGAAACACAAGTCTGAGACCTTTGAAAAGTTCATGGAATTTCAGAATGAGGTAGAGAATCAACGTGACCGAAAGATAAAGTTCTTATGATCAGATCATGGAGGAGAATATTTAAGTTACGAATTTGGTACGCACTTAAGGAAATGTGGAATCGTTTCACAGCTCACGCCGCCTGGAACACCTCAGTGTAACGGTGTGTCTGAATGTTGTAATCACACTTTATTGGATATGGTGCGATCTATGATGTCTCTTACCGATTTACCGCTATCTTTTTGGGGATACGCTCTAGAGACAGCTACATTCACTTTAAATAGGGCACCGTCTAAATCTGTTGAGACGACACCGTATGAATTATGGTTTGGGAAGAAACCTAAGCTGTCGTTTCTAAAAGTTTGGGGATGCGATGCTTATGTCAAGAAACTTCAACCTGAAAAGCTCGAACCCAAGTCGGAAAAATGCGTCTTCATAGGATACCCTAAGGAAACCATTGGGTATACCTTCTACCTCAGATCCGAAGGCAAGATCTTTGTTGCCAAGAACGGGTCCTTTCTGGAGAAAGAGTTTCTCTCGAGAGAAGTAAGTGGGAGGAAAGTGGAACTTGATGAAGTACTACCTCTTGAACCGGTGAGTAGCGCAGCTCAGGAAGATGTTCCTATGGTGCCAGCACCAGCTGAAGAGGAAGTTAATGATGATGATCAAAGTACTTCGGATCAAGTTACTACTGAACTTCATAGGTCCACGAGGACACGTTCCACACCAGAGTGGTATGGCAATCCTGTCCTGGAAATCATGTTGTTAGACAACGGTGAACCTTCGAACTATGAAGAAGCGATGGTGGGCCCAGATTCCAACAAATGGCTTGAAGCCATGCAATCCGAGATAGGATCCATGTATGAAAACGAAGTATGGACTTTGACAGACTTGCCCGATGATCGGCGAGCGATAGAAAACAAATGGATCTTTAAGAAGAAGACGGACGCGGATGGTAATGTTACCATCTATAAAGCTCGACTTGTCGCTAAGGGTTATCGACAAGTTCAAGGGGTTGACTACGATGAGACATTCTCTCCCGTAGCGAAGCTAAAGTCTGTCCGAATCATGTTAGCAATTGCCGCATACTATGATTATGAGATATGGCAAATGGACGTCAAAACGGAATTCCTTAACGGTCATCTTAAGGAAGAACTGTATATGATGCAGCCGGAAGGTTTTGTCGATCCTGAGAATGCTAACAAGGTATGCAAGCTCCAGCGATCCATTTATGGGCTGGTCCAAGCATCTAGGAGTTGGAACATTCGCTTTGATGAGATGATCAAAGCGTTTGGGTTTATGCAGACTTATGGAGAAGCCTGCGTTTACAAGAAAGTGAGTGGGGGCGCTGTAGCATTTCTCATATTATATGTAGATGACATACTTTTGATGGGAAATGATATAGAACTCTTGGACAGCATTAAGGCCTACTTGAATAAGTGTTTTTACATGAAGGACCTTGGAGAAGCTGCTTACATACTAGGCATCAAGATCTATAGGGATAGATCGAGACGCCTCATAGGTCTTTCACAAAGCACATACCTTGATAAGATATTGAAGAAGTTCAATATGGATCAGTCCAAGAAAGGGTTCTTGCCTATATTGCAAGGTGTGAGATTGAGCTCTGCTCAATGCCCAACCACGGCAGAAGATAAAGAAGAGATGAGTGTCATCCCCTATGCCTCAGCGATAGGATCTATTATGTATGCCATGCTGTGTACCGGACCTAATGTAAACCTTGCCGTAAGTTTGGTAGGAAGGTACCAAAGTAATCCCGGCAAGGAACACTGGACAACGGTCAAGAATATCCTGAAGTACCTGAAAAGGACAAAGGACATGTTTCTTGTCTATGGAGGTGACGAAGAGCTCATCGTAAAGGGTTACGTCGACGCTAGCTTTGACACAGATCTGGATGACTCAAAGTCACAAACCGGATACGTGTATATTCTGAATGGTAGGGCAGTAAGCTGGTGCAGTTGCAAGCAAAGCATCGTGGCGGGATCTACATGTGAAGCGGAGTACATGGCAGCCTCGGAGGCAGCGCATGAAGCAATCTGGGTAAAGGAGTTCATCACCGACCTAGGAGTCATACCCAATGCATCGGGGCCGATCAAACTCTTCCGTGACAACACTGGAGCTATTGCACTTGCCAAGGAGCACAGGTTTCACAAGAAGACCAGGCACATCAAGCGTCGCTTCAACTCCATTCATGAAAATGTTCAAGATGGAGACATAGATATTTGTAAAGTACATACGGACCTGAATGTGGTAGATCCCTTGACTAAACCTCTCCCTAGGGCAAAACATGATCAACACCAGAATTCCATGGTTGTTCGATTCATCACAATGTAACTAGATTATTGAACTCTAGTGCAAGTGGGAGACTGTTGGAAATATGCCCTAGAGGCAATAATAAAATGGTTATTATTATATTTCTTTGTTCATGATAATTGTCTTTTATTCATGCTATAATTGTATTATCCGGAAATCGTAATACACGTGTGAATACATAGACCACAACATGTCCCTAGTGAGCCTCTAGTTGACTAGCTCGTTGATCAACAGATAGTCATGGTTTCCTGACTATGGACATTGGATGTCATTGATAACGGGATCACATCATTAGGAGAATGATGTGATGGACAAGACCCAATCCTAAGCATAGCTCAAAGATCGTGTAGTTCGTTTAGCTAGAGCTTTTCCAAATGTCAAGTATCATTTCTTAGACCATGAGATTGTGCAACTCCCGGATATCGTAGGAGTGCTTTGGGTGTACCAAATGTCACAATGTAACTGGGTGACTATAAAGGTGCACTATGGGTATCTTCGAAAGTGTCTGTTGGGTTGGCACGAATCGAGACTGGGATTTGTCACTCCGTATGACGGAGAGGTATCTCTGGGCCCACTCGGTAATGCATCATCATAATGAGCTCAATGTGACCAAGTGTCTGGTCACATGATCATGCATTACGGTACGAGTAAAGTGACTTGCCGGTAACGAGATTAAACGAGGTATTGGGATACCGACGATCGAGTCTCGGGCATGTAACGTACCGATTGACAAAGAGAGTTGTATACAGGGTTGCTTAAATCCTCGACATCATGGTTCATCCGATGAGATCATCGAGGAGCATGTGGGAGCCAACATGGGTATCCAGATCCCGATGTTGGTTATTGACCGGAGAGGCATTTCGGTCATGTCTGCATGTCTCCCGAACCCGTAGGGTCTACACACTTAAGGTTCAGTGACGCTAGGGTTGTAGAGATATGAGTATGCAGTAAACCGAAAGTTGTTCGGAGTCCCGGATGAGATCCCGGACATCACGAGGAGTTCCGGAATGGTCCGGAGGTAAAGAATTATATATAGGAAGTCAGGTTTCGGCCATTGGGAAAGTTTCGGGGGTCACCGGTATTGTACCGGGACCACCAGAAGGGTCTCGGGGGTCCACCAGGTGGGGCCACCTATCCCAGAGGGCCCCATGGGCTGAAGTGGGAGGGGAACCAGCCCCTAGTGGGCTGGTGCGCCCCCCTTGGGCCCCCCTGCGCCTAGGGTTGGGAAACCCTAGGGGTGGGGGCGCCTCCACATGGCTTGGGGGGCAAGCCACCCCCTTGGCCGCCCCCCCCTTGGAGAACCCATCTCCTAGGGCCGGTGCCCCCCCTAGGGGACCTATATGAATAGGGTGGAGGGAGGGAAGCCGCACTCATGCACTTGGCGCCTCCCTTCCCCCTTGCTACACCTCTCCCTCTCGCAGACGCTTGGCGAAGCCCTGCCGGGATCCCTGTTGCATCCACCACCAAGCCGTCGTGCTGCTGGATCTTCATCAACCTCTCCTTCCCCCTTGCTGGATCAAGAAGGAGGATACGTCTACCTGACCGTACGTGTGTTGAACACGGAGGTGCCGTCCGTTCGGCGCTAGGATCTCTGGTGATTTGGATCACGACGAGTACGACTCCCTCAACCCCGTTCTCTTGAACGCTTCCGCTCGATCTACAAGGGTATGTAGATGCACTCCTCTCTCTCTCGTTGCTAGATGAACTCATAGATTGATCTTGGTGAAACCGTAGGAATTTTTTTATTTTTTGCAACATTCCCCAACATGAAATCGGGCACACATGCAAACACTAAGCATAATATCTGGCCTAGATGCACATAGGTACAATAAAGATCCAATCATGGAGCGGTATACCTTTTGATCGAAGTCTTGACCATTATCATCAGTGCATAGATGGCCATTTGTGGGCATTGGAATTTTGACCCCTTTGCAATCTTGCATGCTGAATTTCCTTATTACTTCTTTGAGGTATTTCTCCTGTGATATGAATATACCATAAAGCTGTTGACAAATTTGAAGATCTAAAAAGAATTTCAATTCTCCCATCATGGACATTTGATATTCTTCACTCATCATATAGGCAAATCCATCACTATAACGTTGGTTAGTACATCCAAAGATAATATCATCAACATATATTTGGCACACAAACAATTCACCATCATAAGATTTAGTGAAAAGAGTTGGGTCGAGTGAACCGGATTTGAAGCCTTTCTTCATGAAGAATTCCTTCAAAGTGTCATACCACGCCCGAGGGGCTTGCTTGAGGCCATACAGGGCCTTGTTGAGTCTGAAGACTTTGTCGGGATTCTTTGGATCTTCAAAACCTGGGGACTGAGCAACATATACTTCTTCCTCAAGCTTACCATTGAGGAATGCACTTTTCACGTCCATTTGTTGTAAGATAATATCATGATGGTTAGCATAAGCAAGTAATATGCGAATAGCCTCAAGTCTAGCAACAGGTGCAAACGTTTCATCGAAATCAATTCCTTCAACCTGTGTGTAGCCTTGAGCTACAAGCCGTGCCTTATTCCTCACCACAAGGCCATTTTCATCTTGCTTGTTGCGGTAGATCCACTTTGTGCCAATGATGTTGTGCTTGCGAGGATATGGACGTTTGACCAGTTCCTAGACATTGTTGAGCTTGAACTTATGTAATTCTTCTTGCATAGCCTGAATCCACTCAGGCTCTAGAAATGCTTCATCTACCTTAGTGGGCTCTAAGATAGAGACAAAAGCAAAGTGCCCACAAAATTTAGATAAATGTGAAGATTTTGAGCGAGTGAGAGGACTTGGTGCTTCAATGTCATCAATAATCTTCTCAATTTGCACTTCGTTAGCAATGCGAGGATGAGTGGGTTGTCTTCGAGGAATTTGATCAGCATTCCCTTCAGGAGCATTTTCTTCAGCACCATTTTCTTCAGGTGCGCCAGCTCGGTAATCATCATGATCAGGAATGAATTCTTCAGCAGATTCTTCGGTAGGAATGACATCCTCAGTAGCCTTGAACTTGATAGAATCTTCAGGTGCAGGTTCATCTATCACAGAAGGTAGGTGCTCTCTTTGCGAGCCATTAGTTTCATCGAACCGCACATCTCCAGTTTCAACAACTATGTGAGGAACGCTGTTGAAGAATCTGTAGGTGTGCGAGTCCTTTCCATAACCAAGCATAAAACCTTCATGTGCTTTCGGTGAGAATTTTGAAGTGTGATGAGGATCTCTAATCTAACATTTAGCACCGAAGACATTGAAATAACTCACATTTGGCTTTTTGTCAGTGAGGAGTTCATAAGCAGTTTTCTTGAAGAATTTGTGAAGATATACCCTGTTAATGACATGGCACGCAGTATCAATTGCCTCAATCCAGAAGCGACGAGGCGTCTTGTATTCATCAAGCATAGTGCGAGCCATTTCAGCAAGGGTTCTGTTCTTGCGCTCCACGACGCCATTCTGCTGAGGAGTATAAGGAGCAGATAATTCATGAGTAATACCAAGTTCATCAAGATAGCCATCTAGACCGGAATTCTTGAACTCGGTCCCATTGTCAGTTCTGATGTGCTTGATCTTCACACCAAAGTTGGTTGAAGCCCTCGAGGAAAATCGTTTGAAGACTTCCTGCACTTCATGTTTGTAAGTGACAATGTGCACCCATGTGTAACGAGAATAATCATCAACAATAACAAATCCATATTGGGATGCATCATTCAGAATTGCAGAATAGTGGTTAGGACCAAAGAGATCCATGTGAAGCAATTCAAATAGTCGAGTGGTAGTCATGACAGTCTTTGCTGGATGCTTGGCCTTTCTCATCTTTCCAGCTTGACAAGCTCCGCATAAGTGATCCTTGAGGAATTTGACATTCTCAATGCCAATGACATGCTTCTTCTTCGCAAGCGTGTGCAGATTCCTCATGCCAGCATGATCAAGTCGTCGATGCCATAGCCAGCCTTCTGAAGCTTTTGCAAGTAAGCACACGGCTGGTTGCGGTCCTGTAGAGAAATCAACAATATACAGGTCTCCTCTCCTAAAGCCTTCGAAGACTTTGGAATGGTCAGCTTCCATGATCACAACACAACAATATCTTCCAAAGACAACAACCATATCAAGATCACAAAGCATTGAGACAGACATGAGGTTGTATCCTAAGGACTCGACAAGCATGACTTTGTCCATGTGTCAATCCTTTGAGATCGCAACCTTACCTAGACCCAATACCTGACTTTTGCCTTTGTCAGCGAAGATGATATGCTTCAGATGTGATGGTAATAACGGAGCATCCATCAATATATTCTTTTCACCCGTCATGTGATTTGTACATCCACTATCGAGGACCCACTCGTTTGCTTTGGGCTGATCATCCTGCAGATGAATTAGGGCAACTTACGAACTCATATACTTCATCAGTGAAGAATATGACATCAATATCATCAGTTCAATTTCATCAAGCAATAGCACAGATAAATCAGTATGAGGACGTGAGAAATGAAAATTCATTTCTTCATGATTAGCCTGCGTCCTTTCAGGCACTGTTCAGGTCTCCAGCAAATTCTTCAGACGTTTTGAGCACGTTTGGAGACCTGACCCTGCATAAGAGATTAGTTCTTTTTCTTCACCACCCACATCTGAAGGGGTGGCAAAGAATTCATCACTCCGCGAGCACCATATGAGAAAGGTGGCATAGAAGCTCGTCCGCTTCGTTTCACATAAGAGGGGTTAGGGTAAGCATATGAATAAGCAGAGAAATTCTTCGAGGACTTATGAACATAATGATTTGAAGAATAACGTTCATATTCATAGCCCTTAGCTCTACCCTGCGAAACAAAAGGGTTAGCACGATGATGATCATATGAGGACTTTGATCCATTTGAGGAATTTGATCCATGTGAAGAATTAGGTCCATCTGAAGAATTAGATCTGGGGTTCCTGTTCTTCACAGGTGGTGTCATGAGGACATTCACCTGAAGACTTTCAAGATAACTTTTGGGAACCCAGATTTTCTTCATAGGGGAACCATTTCTGCAGTTAGTGCCAACATATCTAGCAAATACTTCACCATTCTGATTTTTGAACAGTTTATAGTTGGAGTCAAATGACTCATCAGAAGAATGAGGAGATTCACATGTAAAGCCAGATAAGTTGGATGGACCAACTGGAGGTCCCTTTGCAGCAACCCATAAGGTTTTGGGGTACTGCTCAGGCTTCCAATATGTTCCATCAGCATTGAGTTTCCTCTCAAAGGCAATACCCTCTTTCCTAGGGTTTCTGTTTAGGATCTGCTTTTTGAGCACATCACAAAGAATCTGATGCCCTTTGAGGCTTTTGTACATGCCTGTTGTGTACAATTCCTTCAGCCCTGCATCATTAGTAGTACTAGCAATGTCCTCAGATGAGGAATTAGTGATAGCAAAGACAGGTGAAGAATTTGTAATATTTGAAGCATTTCAACATTCAGGTGAAGAATTAGCAGATTCACGTTCAATGCACTTTAGACATGGAGGAACAAATTCTTCCTGAGTAGCGCTGATTTGTTGAGCAAGTAATGAATCGCGCTCCTTCTGAAGATCTTCATAACTCACTCTTAGCTTCTCAAGATCTTGCTTTCTTTGAAGAAGTTCAAGAGAAAGCTTCTCGTGATCAGATAAGAGAGTGTTATGATGACCTTGAAGGTCGTCAAACTTGGAATGGAGTCCCTGAAGACTTTCAGCCAAAGCTTTTGACTGATCCATTTCTTCACCCAACATATCATCGCTCTTATTTAGAAAGCTCTTTGTTGTTTAGTGGCAAGGGAAGCAAGTTTAACATAGCTAGGTCCAAATTCATCACCTGATTCATCATCACTAGATTCGGAAAGGTAGCATTCAGTTACCTTGGCACCCTCTGCCATGAGGCACGGTGAAGAGGATGACGATTCAGGTGCGAAAGTCATCTCTTTGAGAGAATCCTTGTAATCCTCAAACCAAGGATCATGTCGAGTACGATGACCTTCATAGACCTCAGAAAGCCGGTCCCAGATTAGCTTCGCGTGATTGAGGTGCATAACGTTCCTGAACTGATTTCGGGACAGACAGGAGCAGAAGACATCCTTTGCCGTGAGGTTCAGTAGTGTGTACTTGTGAATGTCATCAGCCTCCGCCATCTTGCATAGAACAGTCCACAGTTTGCTGTCCATAGCCATGAGTCGCTTCTTCATCATGGCCTTCCATCGAGGATACTCATGACCGTCAAAGATGGGGCAAGAAATGTTCCTCGATCCTGTAGTCGACATAACTAGAACTCCAGGTGGTTAAACCAAAATCACACAGAACAAGGGAGTACCTTGCTCTGATACCAAGTGAAAGTGCGTTATATCAACTAGAGGGGGGGTGAATAGGCGATTTTTATGAATTCTTCACTGAGGAATTTGCTGGTGAGGAAATTCCTAAATGAAGAACTACTTGCAGTGGAATAAGTACTCAGAAAGGAACATAACAAAACACAAGCATAGTCATCATGATGAAATGAAGACACATACAGAGTACAAAAAGCGTAAACACATGATAACACAAGGAAGAAGACGGACAGACTGAAGAAATAGAACTGAGGAAATTAAGAAAGTCTTCAGTCAAAGTCTTCAAACAGATATGAACAGGCACACAACAACATACATGAGGAATTTAAAGAGTTGAGGAAATAGAACCAGTAAGCTCGGTGAAGACAATGATTTGGTAGACCAGTTCCAACTGCTGTCTCAGTTGTACATCTGGTTGGAGCGGCTAAGTATTTAAACTCGAGGACACCCAGTCCCGGACACACAGTCCTCACTGTATTCTCCTTGAGCTAAAGTCACACAGACCTCGCCCAATCACTCGTGGTAAGTCTTCATGTGACTTCTGAACCTTCACAAACTCGGTCACTCGGCGATCCACAATTCCTCTTGGATACTCTAGACCTTGACGCCTAACCGTCTAGAAGAAGCACAGTCTTCAAAGGAAACAAGCGTCGGATCCACGCAGGATCAATCTCTTCAATGATGCTCAATCACTTGGGGTTTTGTAGGTTTGGGTTTGGGATTTCCTCACTTGATGATTTTCACTCAAAGTCCTCGGAGGATGGGTTGCTCTCAAATGACAAGTGTCAGTTTCTCTCGGAGCAGCCAACCAACTAGTGGTTGTAGGGGGCGGGTATTTATAGCCGGGGAGCAGCCCGACATGATAAGACATAAATGCCTTTGTCTGATATGACTGTTAGGTGGGTAAATATTTTGGGACAGCTGGCGCGTAGCACAGCAATGGTCGGAATATTTGACTCTCAAATACCTCAAGGCTATCATGTTCCTCACTTGGTAGGCAATCCGCACTGGCGAATTCCTAACTCTTCAGTCAGAACAAATTCCTCAGAGACCAGAAGAACTTCGTCTCTGTCACTAAAGAATATGGCTGAACTGTACGAGATTTCCAATGGCTTCACTCGATAGGATTGGTAGGTGTAGGATTTTGAGTTGAGCATCACATGGAAATTTTTTCCTTAGTACTTCCTCGACCCCCTTTAATAGTACGGTGTTTCCTATGACTCAAGAAAGAGAAAATGAAACTAGGAAAACAAAAGTCTTCATGCTTCATGTTCCTCGAATGATTACCAAGTCTTCAAGGTCACACCAATTTCTTCACTTTCAAAGTCTTCAGAAATCCAAAGTCTTCAGTCAAAGAACTTCATTTTTAGGGGTCGACTTTCTCTGTAAATATCAAACTCCTCATAGACTTATAGACCTGTGTACACTCACAAACGCATCAGTCCCTTAACCTATAAGTCTTCAATACACCAAAATCACTAAGGGGCACTAGATGCACTTATAGGGCGGAGAGGAGCGCCGGGTCGTAGACCGGAGAGGCGCCACCATATGCGACGTAGCCCGAAGTACCGCCATAGGCCGACGACCCACTGTAGGCCGCGACGTTGCCGTACGCTGCAGGAGCCGGCGCGGCCAGCAGCGCCTGATGAGAAGACGATCGTGGCCCGAGGATGCCCGGAGCAGGAGGACAGGGAACAAGCATGGAGTAAGCATGCACGACGCCCGTCCAGGGATTGTACCCTGAATACCACGGTGAAGGAGGAGCGGCCATGGTTGTCGCTGGAGGGCGTGGCGCCGTGTTGGTGTTGCGACCCCGACCCCTGCGGCCCTTCTGCTTGCGGCCACCAGCAGGCGCGGGTGCGGGTGGCGGGGTCGAAGCAGGCGCGCGTGGCACTGACGGAGCTGGCGGAGCACCATGGCCAGTGGCGAGGCAAACATGGAGGGCGGCGTGGGTCGCATGCTGGGCGGAGTGACGGAGGCGCTTTTCCTCCATGCGAAGGTACATGACCGCCTTCGTGTACGTTGGCATGACGAGGGAGAGGTTGAAGGCGGACTGGACAAGGTCGGGGTGGAGACCGCAGAGGAGGTTGGTGAGGAGGACAGACTCGTCGATGGTCATGCCGATGTCGTGCAGCTCGTCGGCCAGAACCTTCAGCCACATGCAATACTCATCGATCGAAAGATCATTTTGCTGCATAGTGAAGAACTCCTCTTGAAGAAAGACGCGACGTTGAAGTTGATTGTCGAGGAAGAGGTCACACAACCGCGTCCACATAGCGTAGGTTGACGGGTCGCGGGCATTCACCATGTTGAAGAGGCCGCCGGAGATGGTGAGGAAGAGCCACTTGACGATGCAGGCATCCACAGCAAGCCACTCATTGTCGTCCTTCATGCCGCGGAAGTCGACGCTCCCGTCAACAAGCTCGATGAGACGGTAAGAGCGGAACAGCAGTGCGAAGTAGGTGTGCCATCCGTTGTAGGATGGCGAGTCGAGGTCGAGGATGACGGGTACGTGGTCTTTGATGTGAAGCTCGTTGAGGCAGTTGGAGGTGAACATGGCACCGGCAAAAGGACCGATGTCGGATGGGTCGGCTTTGGCCATGGTGGCGTCGGGTGGTTAGGGTTTAGGGGGTGTTGGGAAGGAGGCGGCAGCGGCTACAGGAGAAGGAGGGTAGCGGCGGCGGCTTTAGGGTTTTGGGGAGAAGATGGCGGCGGCTGTGGGAAAGGTAGCGGCGGCGGTGGCGGTAGGGTTTGGAGTTGGCGGCAGCGGCGGCTACGAGAGGGTGCGGCGGAAGGGTTTGGAGTTGGCGGCAGCGGCGGCTACGAGAGGGTGCAGTGGCTGCGGGTTGCGGAAGCGGGAGAAGATCGCGGTAAAACTGATACCATGTAGAGAGAATATTTGGTGCAACTCAATTGTATTCCAGGGAGTCGGTCATAATATATACACATGATGTCTTACGTGACAAGGAAACTAATCCTACCATATCTCTAGGAGTCAACTATACAAGGCTAGAGAAGATAGGAATAACAATACAAATATGTCACATTCAACAATTTCCACTTTGCATTCACATATGCTCTACAAGATCATTGAGTAGTTGTGTGCACCTGATAATCTCGAAGTTGTCGATGCATTTTCAGAACATTCACCATATGCTCTGCATCTTGTTTCAGGAGGTGGCGGACATATACCGGGCTTCTCAAAGTCATGCGTTCAGACGACCCCTTCACCCTCATCCTCAACAATCATACTGTGTAAAATGACACAATATGTCATCAATTGTCACAAAGTCTATGATTTTCACATCATTACAACTCCACAAACAATACCCCAACGAGCTGGGTGCACTCCGAATGCCCTCTCCACATCCTTCCTAGTTGCTTATTACATTGTTGCAAATTGGCATTATTTGTTGTCATACAAGGTAGCACCCCATGAGTTGTGCCTGTTGATGGTGTAGTTGCATGGCAACGCGTCCCATTGCGAAGTCTCTTGAAAACAACGGAGAACAATGGAGCACATTGATGTCATTGTGAGAACTAGGCATGCCAAAGAACCTATGTGAAATCAACAAGTCCCTTGATGTCACTGCTTCTAGTATGATGGTGTGACCTTGATACATCCCGCACAAACCTCTATGAAAGTTCTTCCATTGTCAATGCATGCAATCAACTGAACCGAGCATACCTGAAACCTCTTGTTGTTCCAATAGCCATCAACCTTTTTGTATCTTGCACAGTTGGTTCTCTTAAATACTCTGCTCCTGACACCTTCCCCACAATGCTCACCCCCATTTGAACCATCTCACCAACGACATCAGAAGTGATACCTAATGTAAGCATCCTCAAAGCAACCATGCATTTATGCAATGGAGGGAACAAGAATTGCCCGCAACAATCCATCTTGAGCCTGAAGTAGGGATCATGTGCCTCCACTCCCTTCACCGCGCAAGAATAAGGGCTTGCGCATACGGAAGTGTCAACAAAGAAATGAATCGGGGAATGTTGATCCGAGCTGGAAGTAGTACTTTGTAGAGTAGCCTGCGCTGGCGACCCTATCCTGGTTTAGAACTCTCCTCTCTTTGATCGAACACTTGAAGTTCAGAATGAGTTGTACTTCCCTCTCCATTCCCCCTGGATGATGATTATCATCATTAAGTCAGCACATCGTCGTTCGAATCTGAAGAATCGAAGAACTATTTTTGAATGAATTTATCAAGCTCCGTGTCTTGATACTCCTCATATAACGAACCCGACGAATCCATCATTTTGAAAATGAAAGAATCCAAAAAAAATTGCTCAGACATTTTGTCGAACACATACTGAGAAGGTGTATGATGGAAGAAGCGAGACATACTGCAGAGGTGTCCGGGGCAACAAGAGTAGTAAGGAGTTTTGGGCCGGTGGTGGCGCCATTGTGGGTTCGGGACAACGATGGAGCTAGGAGAGGGCCGTCGCGAATGAAGGAGAAGACATTGAGGGGAAAAAGACAGATCCAGCTAGGTCAGGGCGATTTGATGAAACTTCAGGTGGGTCTCTTCTGTTTGGTCCGATGTGGCGGACGTGGTTAGGCGTGTCCAGGCCTCCCATATCCGCCCTGGATATGAGAGGTGTTGGTCAGCCCAGACATCAGTAACCAAACTATTCACCTAGACGTATAGGACCAACATAAGGGTCTTGTTGTAGAGTGGTCCGGACGATTAGGGCATCTCCAACACGGACCCCTAAACCGTCCGCAACTGTCCGAATCAAGTGGTCCGGGCCCAATTTGCCATTCAACGCGGTACCCCATCGGCCCATTGACTAGCCCAGACGTCCATTTTCCTACAAACCAGAGGACTTTGCGGGCATCCGGACCACTTCCACGCACACGTCCGACACCCCGGTCCCATCTAAAACACTCATGATCGAAAAACCCTCTCGGCTTAAAACGGTTGCCGCACATTCATGCATGTCAGCATCGCTTCAGAGCAGACGTGACTCTGCAGCATTGATGCCGGTGAGAGCTATGCGAGCGGACGAGTGGATGGCGCCAGTTCAATGCAGACACGACGACCAAGAAGCCTACTCCTGTCGCTGCACCACATTGAAGCGGCTTCCCGTCCCTTCGGCTGGCCGTCGCGCCTATTTAAGCCGTGCGGCGGTGATGTTGACATGACATCTCCGAACTCCTCCACTCCGCATGCTTCTCCACCTCTCCGACCACCATTCCCAAATCATGGTTCTACGCATTGGCAGGCGACGGCTCCGTATCCAACTCCGGATCTTAGTGCCGCCGCCATCATTCTTTGGGCCCCTCTTTCTCCATGGTCGCTGGCTCCACCGACAAGGAGGAGATCGTCATCTCTACGCAACAAGAAGGACCAGGTGCCGCCCTTAGTCATGCCTGTTCTCAGAGGCCACGGCCACGGACAACGAGTTCCTGCGGCAGACCAAGCTGCTGATGGACCAGTCCGCGAACAAATACACCATTTTGTTGTAGGGGTGAGCGTCGGAGATGCCGTGCCGATGAGGTAAAAGGTGGGTCATTCAGTCTGCGCCGATCAATTTCGAAAGCAGCATGGAACTGATCAACCGAGAGAGTGGTCACTACTCAGTTAGAGCATCTCCAGTCGTTGGCCCCCTAGGCGGCTCAAAAAATCGCCGCCTAGGGGCGAACCGGCGCTAAAATCGGCCTGGGGCCGATCGGGTTCCCACCCGACGCCCCCAGGGTCGGCCCTAGGCTGTTGTTTTTAATTTTTTCGAACCTTTATTTGTCTAAAATTCGGCGAACGGGACAAATATTCGGTGAAACATTAGATTATCTCGGCGAACTGAAACAATTTTTTACATAGATAAAATAAAATACTTAAAAACAAACAAGCCACGACTACAAGTCGAATAATGCGCTGAGAAAGGCGAGGTCGCCGTCGTCGTCGTCCTTCTCCTCCTTCACACAGACGCCACTGCTGGACCCCTGCCCGAGGTCACCCTGGCGGACCGGCGGCGGCGGGGCGTCGTCGTTGCTGTCATCGTCAAGGACGACGACGCCTCCCTCGTCGCGGCCATGGCGCCGAGCGGCGAATTGCTCATAGGCGCGGCGCTGGCGCTCTAGCTCCGTCCGCGCCCAGTCTTTGCGCGCCCACTTCAAGGCCACCGCGTCGTCGAGCCCTGGCTCCGCCTCACGTCGGCGAGCCCTGGCTCCCTCTTCACGATGGCGAGGCCCGGCTCCGTCTTCGGCTTGACAAAGGGGAAGGAGCCAAGGAGGAGGCGCGCCCGCCCTCGTTGATGACAATGCCAGCGCTGTGGGTGCGCAGCCGAGCGGCGTCTCGGCAGTCTCCGCGGGCTCGACCTTGACGCCGAACAACGCCGACGAGCCGGAGGAGCGCGAGGAGGAAGACGAGGAGCCGACCCGACGCTGCATCCATTAGCCGCCGCTCGGGCGGGGGACCGGGGCGGCAGGGGTACGTCAATGGCGGGTTGTTGCCGCCCTCGAGGTGCTCGAGGACGGCGTGGAGAGTGTGGCCGAGGGCGCCCCACCACAGGCAGCGGCCCTCGCTGTTCTTGGACCCCCGCACCATCGGCGCCCCGTTGGTGGAGGCCAGACGCCGCGCTTGCCGGTGCTGGAAGTACGCCGCCCAAGCTTCGTGGTTGCCGGCGGCATACTGTGGGAGGGCCCGCTGCTCCTCCGTCAGCGACGCCCGCACGCGACCGACCTCGTCGGCGAAGTAGTCGGGGCGCATGGCGATGTTCGGCAGCAGGGGGATGGGGATGCCACCGACGCTGAGCTTCCACCGCCTCGGCGGGGGCATGTCCGGAGGCGCCGGTGCGTTGGCCTAGAACAGCAGGTACGCCTCCCACTCGTGCAACGAGCGGCGGCCGAAGCCATTGGCCACCGCCCTATCGCCGGGGAACTTCTCGCCCATCGTTGCGGCTGGGAAAGAAGAAAGGGGAGGAATGTCGGCCGAGTCGGCGGCGTGGAGAGAGCTCGGTGGCTGTGGGCGGGGTGCGGCCTCAGGCGAGGGGGAGGGCCTGCTTATATAGCGGCCGGGGGGGGGGAGGGGTCGCCGTCTGTACGCGTGGCGGGAGGTGATGCGTCGCCGCGCCCGCGCCGGTCAGCCTTCCATTGATTCCCCGCGGAAAACCGAGGCGATGAGGACGACGAGGCGCGTGAGTCGCTGACTCGGCGGACCCGCCGTTATTTCGCGTAAAAATCGATTGCCCGGCACCCCAGACAATTTTCTGGGGACACGATTAGACTGATTTGTGGACGCCGACATGAAAAAAACACATTGGAAACCTGCTGGGGTTCGGCTGTGGATGCTCTTAGCTATGGAGCAGTCGCAAGCATGGAGCAGGCGAGTTGGCTTCCGCTTTCCACTACTTTACTTCCATTATCCGCGCGAGGCCGCGACGTTGTTGCTGATCGAGACCACTCAAAAGTCCAAACGTGATCTTGACCACAAAGAACCTCGGTGCATGCTTGGATCCTATGCGCCGCTCGACCGGCTCCCTCTTTTCTTGTCCAGGTGAAGTCGCCGTTAGGCCTCGATGTCGCACGCACAGGATCAAACAAACCAAGCTGCCTAGGATTTAGGGCGCGCTGAATCAAACATGTCTGTCCTCGGAGAGCGATCGCGTGGCAGGTTTTGTCTTCCTCCTCTCGCGTGACAGCAGCCGTTGCGTGGCAGCTCTGTCGCTTTGCGTGGGGGCAGCTAGCCAGCCGCGCAGGTTCCATCGCCATCTCGATCTCCTCCGGCCCCTTCGCGGCTTTGCTTGGAGGCTTCCACGCTCCTCTTGCACCTTCACGACGACCATATCGTGAACGTTAACATATACTCACTCTCCCTCTGTTCGCGTAAGATTGTACTTCCAGCAAATTGAATGATCAAATTATCTTAAAGTTTGACCGAATTTGTGTTAAAAAATATCAATATTTATGGAACCAAGTAGGTATATGATGAAAATATATTTTATCATGAATCCAATGCTACTAATTTGATGGCATAAATGTTGGTGTATTATTGTATAAATACGGTCAAACATAATTTATTTTGACTTTCCAAAAAATTAAAAGTACACTCTTTCAAGCACGCAGGGAGTAGCACTGCACGTATTAAAGGTGCCAATTATATATGTGAAACACTACAACTGAATGAAATGCCAATGACATGTTTGATAGCATGCAACACACTTAATTAGATCTTCACGGTGTAAATCTTGGCTCGCACGATGTCTAGGAAGGCCCAAAACCGTTTCCTCTCAAGGGGCTCTAGACCCGGTCAACGAAAAAAATCATTTAAAGGCAGCAGAGATGGTCCATCCAGCCAGACTCGCGTCATTCATGGGAAGGGAACGTGGCCCTGAGCTCATACGAGCAGGGAGATAACGCGAGCTCGTGCATATTTCCAGCAAAACGGCAGGAAGTATTGGGCCGCCGAATCGGTCGCCTTATTTAGCCATTTTTGGCTCACCGCCCAAACCCCCGCCGCCATTTCCTTCCCTTCCAGCTCTTCGTCTCGCCCGAATTCTTCACTGACGAGCAGGTAAGCGACGCATCTTCTTCGTCCAGCGGTAGACGATGGTGGCTATTTGTCTTCCTCTCTTCTTCAACTTGTTCTGCATCTCCACCCGGCTTCATCGATGGCTGTAAGTTCGATCACTCACTCCTCCCTGCTCGTTCAAGCTTAGATTTGTGAGCATGTGGTAGCATTGTAGACTGTCGATTTATGAGAATGTGATGTTGTGGTAGATGATGGTGCTGAATTGGTAGCGTGCTAGGTTTTGCTTGTAGGCTTTGATGATGTTCAAGTTGTTTTCCATGTCGTTTCGATGATACTATGGTCGGTATGCAGGTCTGGTAGTGTGTGAAACTCCATGGTATGCTTTGAGCTTGAAGATTGGTCATCGGGTGTTGCGTTGAACTCCAAGTATGCTTTTGAGCTTGAAGATAAGCCAGAGCGAAACGCTGTGTTTTCCAGCGATCTTATGACCAATCTTCAAGCTCACCTTTTCCCATTGATCTTCAAGCATACATCGAGCCTGAAAATCGGTCATAGGGTGTTGTGTTGCTATCTTTTGCAGCGACTCACTCGACATGATGAAAAGGGGATCCATGGATGGCGGTACACTCGCTGCTACGAGACATGGATCCGTCGCTATGTAGGACCAGATCCACGGTTTATTGCTGCAACATGGTGGAAGCTCGATGCTTTCAAGCCCCTCCCATTGTTGCAACAGTGGAGGTGTAGCTTGTGGGACAATGGTGACCCTACCCCAATGATGCCATGCTTCTGTAGTGTCGGCGGGGATTCCGCGACAACAATGGTGCTGCAACTCGGAGGGGCGACATCGACCGACACCGCCACACCCTGGCGCAACATCCAGCATGCTACAAAATGGAGGGGCACTGCAACCACAACTGCTGCATACCCCTCGCCGCAACATCCGCCATGTTGCAATCGGCAATGCTGCTACAAAGCTTCAATGATGACCGCGATGTTGTGTTGTTGTTGCTGCAAGACATCGAGGTGGTACTTCTGCAACGATGGCGACAAAGGACTCCACCGTGAGGATGATGGTGATGCTTCGCAACAATGATGGTGTTGCAATGCTTTTTGCAACAAGGGTGTTAGAACATTTCCCATGTTTTGGGTGATGATGACAACTCTCCTTGTGTTCTAATCATGTGTTTAGTTCTTCAGGTTATCTATGTTCAGGTTCGCATTGATTAGGTATTCTCTCTGGAAGGAAAAGATCGAAGATGGAGTTGTCTGCGTGTTTACTTCTTTAGTCGTAGGTAACCCATACTATCAAGAGGGAGTCCACATCGGAAGGCATTGGGTGACTCATTGCACATACACTCTGTTTGTCACCCCATTACATTCCGTTCCGTGTAGAGAGAGGTTCCCTATGGTCCTTTCTGGTGCAGTGGCTTCTCCTCAACGGTTGTACCGCCCACTCGGGCGGTTGTACCGGTGGCCTGTTGTACCAGTTCAACCACCGCCCCAGGGGTGATACCCTGGGGTTGCACATCCCAGGTTCTTGCCAAGCGGTTGTACTGCTGCCCAAGGGCGGTAGTACCACCCACCCAATGAAAGAACTCTGGGGGTGCACCTCGGGCGGTTGTACCGGCCAGGTACCACCCGACCACCGGATTCATTTTTGTGATGGGGCGGTACTTGGGCGGTGGTGGCCCGGTTGTTCCGGTTGTGCTCCGCATACCGGTACTACCGGGTGTCCTGAGCGGTTCTACAGCTTGGAACTTAGCCACCCCATGCACCAGGAGCAAGCGGTTGTTTCGGATGCACTACCGCTCGACCACCGCCCATAGGGATGACTCCCTTCTATTTCAAGGAGGTTGTTGAGCGGTAGCGAAGCGGTTGGTCCGGTTTTTCTGAATAATTGGTACTACCGCTCTAGCGACCGGTTGTAGCGCCTGTTAGGGTTTCAGCAGCTTACCCATGATTCTCGGTTGTACCGGAGAGAGAAGCGGTTGTACCGCTGCAGTGTAAAAAATGTTGTAAAAGTTGGATCTTAGGGTTTCCTATATAAAGGGGGTTCTTCCACCTACCCCCCTTACCTCTGGCCTCTCTCTCTCCACCATTGATGCCCTTCAAGCTTTCTTGCCCGATCTCTCTTTCTCTCTCTAGCCACTCAAACTTGTTGATTTGCTAGGGGTTGAAGGAGGAGACCTAGATCTACACTTCCACCAAAGGATATTTGATTCCCCCATACTTTCTTGTGTGGATTTTATTACTCTTGGGTGTTTGAGAACCCTAGACGGTTGAGGTCACCTCAGAGCCATATTCCATTGTTGCATGTGGTCCGTACTGTCAGCCCATCGTGGGAGCGTGGCTCCTTCTACCATGGATGATGTCATGGGTTGTGTGGCAAAGGTGTCACGCCGGGCTAGGGATGGCATCCCGGTACGCTGCAATGTGGCTATGTTCGCTCATGGATTCGGTGGTAGCAGGATGCACTGTAGCCACGCCCCGTCTCGTCGATGTTATGTGGGTGCAAACTTTGAGGGCGCGAGGGTGGGCCGCCTGCTAGGAGTCGACCACTCTTGGTTACTGCCTGTCAGGAGTTGGCGCTCTGGTGGCCGCCAGCTTGGAGTCGGCCCGCGTCGAGGCCGCTCATTGGGCCCTGCCGCCTTCCTGCAGTCGGCCACTTGGACCAGCCAGCCATAAGGGGGCGGTCCTTTGCCTTTGATGCTTGAGGGGTCTAGTTGACCTCGATGTCTTGAAACATCATGGGGAGCAGATAGGGCTACCCGTGGTCATTTACTCCGATAGTAGTCCCCGAAGCTGGTGGGGAGTCGTGGCTGGAAGGGCAAGAGGCCTCAACAGCTTCCTACTCTGAAGAGCTGACAG
This sequence comes from Triticum aestivum, assembly GCF_018294505.1. Classification (NCBI taxonomy): domain Eukaryota; kingdom Viridiplantae; phylum Streptophyta; class Magnoliopsida; order Poales; family Poaceae; genus Triticum; species Triticum aestivum. The sequence continues at coordinate 439,980,421 of NC_057795.1, forward strand.
CCAGGAGTCGGCCACGGCCTGGTATGATGTCTGGTAATTTCAAAATGCGAAGGCGGGAGCTAGGTGGCAGGTTTGCCGGGCGCGGAGCCCGCCGGCTGCTGACCGCGCGCCACGCGGCACCAGCCGGTCGGACCAGCTTGCCAGCCCACGTGCGCGACGGGACGTCGCCGCAGGCTGGGCCCCGCCACCACCAGGCCTTGGCACACGCGCGGATCCGCTGCGGCCGAGGCGGACGGTTGGCGTTTCGGGGCGCAGTAAATGCGCGCCGTTACTGCGTGGTAAACGCGGGGTTGTGGGCGCAGTTAATCCCACGGTGCCCACGCCCCGCCCCCTCGGCTCCGCCACCCAGGGCTATAAGTAGGGGGAGGAGGGAAGCGGCAGATGCACGCGCGCCCTCCTCTCCCTTCGCCATCTCCTTCTTCCTCTCTCTGCTGCCGCCGTAGTTCGTCACCGCTGTTTCCAGCCACCCTGCAACGTTGTTGCTCTGACGCGGGTTCGCGTACTCGCCGCCGCACCGCGCCTCCGTCAAGCTCCATGTGATCATGGCGCGCGAGTGGGCGAGCTCCGGGGCTTGGGACGGCTCCGACGTCCACGAGGATCACCTGACATTCCTCTGCCAAACACGGCAGCTGCCCGACGAGGGCTACATAGAGGTACGCCTGCCGCCCAAGAGGAGATCTCGCCGGTGCGGGAGGAAGGCAAGTGCGTCATCTTCCGGTCGCACTGCCTTCGCAGCTTCGTCCTGCCAGCGAGTGGCTTCCTCCGCTCCTTCCTCCAATTCTATCGACTCCAGCCGCACCACCTCACGCCGAACACGGTGGTGCTGTTGTCGGCCTTCATGACTCTCTGCGAAGGCTACCTCGGCATCCTCCCCATCCTCGAGCTCTGGGGGGAGTTTTTCTACACCAAGCTCGGCACCGCCGCCAAGGGGAAGGCGGCTCAATGCGGCACCTTCGTCGCGGTGCGGCGTCCAAGCGCCGACAACTGCTTCCCAGCCATCAGCTTAACACAGTCGGTCAAACTGTGGCAAAAATCTTATTTTTATGTCAAGAACGTCCACCCAACAGCGGACTTCATTAGCCTACCGGCTTATGTAGTCGGCCCGCCGGCTGAACCCCGCACCAACTGGGTGTTCTGACCGAAGACGTTGTCGGCCGCCTCTTCCGTCGCCATCGTGCGGCTCAAGGTGATGATGAAGATAGAAGGCCTGAAGGGGTCGGATCTGCTGACTGCCTTCATGGTGCACCGGGTGCTCCCCCTTCAAAGCCGGCCTCATATAATCAGCCAGATGAGCGGGCACCGAGACCCGTGCCGTATGTTCACCAGGGAGATGCCGCGCACGGAGGTGGCTCATCTGGTGAACTATATCTCGAATTGCAAGCTCCCGGAGGAGGAGTGGCAGTTCGACAAAGAGTCGTACTCCCGCGTGCACCCGCCGCCCATGGTGAGTCCTTAACTCTTTCTCTTTAGTTGTCGGGTTCTTCTTTACCGTCTAACCAGTCGGCCATGAAGCAGATCTTCACCACCCAGTCAGCAGCCACCGCCCTGGAGCAGGGCCACGAGTACCTGCCCGACCGGTCGGTGAGTGACGCAGATGACCCCGAGGGCGGCCGCCCTGGAGGAAGACGACCCCACGAGTGGTGGCGGCAGAGCATGCGGCTCCAGAGGTGGAGGTGGCCTTGACGATTGGCCGGATGACAACGAGGAGGAGGACGAGCAGCGCCGCCCGCCGGTCGCCAAACAGGCGGGCCCGAGCTCATCAGCCGCGCCGATTGCTCCAGGCAGCGCACCAAAGCGCCGAGCCGGCTCGTTGCTATTTGGCAGTCGGCCTAAGAAGCCCAGGAGCACTAAAGTGGCGACCAAGCGGGAGGAGGCTGCCGTGAAGGTGGCCCAGTTTAAGAAGACCGTGAAGCATCCCCTGACACTGTCCGTGTAAGCGCTTGATTCCTCTCGCATCCTTTCTTCCTTTTCTTGCAACTTCTTTCTGAATTCTTTTTTATTTTGCTTGATTAGGGCGCCGCTCTCTCTTGAGCGGTCTGGCGCCGCCTCCGTGGTCGGGACGGCGGAGGGCTCCGACAACACCCACCGCGTGGACCCGCCTACCGAGCTCCAGGCGGCGGCGGAGAGGAACACGTAGGAGGCGCGTGAGGAGCGGGAGGAGGCGGAGCGCCAAAAGGCGGCGGCGGCCAAGGCGGCATAGGTGGAGGCGGCCACGACCGCAAAGGCCCAGGCCGATGCCGCGACCAAGGCGCAAGCGGAAGAGGTCGCACGTGGCCAGGCTCCGCAACTCGTCATCCCCCTTCGTGCCGCGCCACCCGCACCCGAGATCCCAGCGCCGTCTGGAGGAGCCGGAAACAACCATCCAGTCATGGAGAGGGAGGGGAGCGACGGCACCACCCTGGGGGTGGAGATGCCTCCGTCGGCGCTGACCATCAAAGACCAAGGCGGCCGGCCTGACGCACCATCGATGTCGCCGGCTGGTGGCGAGCTGGCGGTGGGGGCGGCTCCCAATGTCCTCTCCCCGGCATGATGGCGTTCGGCGAATGTGGCTTCGGCGTCACAACCGCAGGAGGTCGGGGCCGCAAGCTCGTCGGCCCTGGAGGTGGATGCCACCAACGTTAGCTCGCCGGAGTGGACGCCTGGGGGCGGGACGGCCATTCTGAATGCGGCCGCGCAGGACGTCTGGGCCCGGCTCCAGGCTCAGGCCGCCACTCTCCAGCATTACACGCAGGAGTTCCTGGTGTCGCGAGAGGTCATACGGGTATGTTTCTTGTTTTTTATTCTTGTACTCTTTTGTGGGGGCGCGTCAGCTCACCCATTGGGTGTAGTCCTCGAGTTCCGAGCCGGCTGCTGAGTAGGCAGCCTGGAACTTTCAAATAGGCTCGAGTGCTGGCTTGCTTTCTTTTCTGTTGTCTTTGTTGTAGGATTATCACAACCTCCACGTGGCCGCCTTCAACTCCCAGGTCCGGGAGCTGGCCCAACGGAGCGCTGATTTTTCCAAGAGCCGGAGTAAGCACTTCGCCTTCTCTCTCTCACGGGGCGCGTCAGTGCACCCGCTGGGTGTAGTCCCCAAGATTCGGGGCGACTACTGAGCAGTCGGGCCGGATATCCCAGCAATCTCTTGTCTTCTTTCTTGATTTTTGTCCGTCTTTATTTTCTTGTTTTGCATGAGCCAACGTCACCTTGCAGCAGCAGCTGGGCGATGCCCAAACCGCGCTACGCGCTAAGAATGAGGAGTGCATCAAGGTGGCCCAGGAGCGCGACCGTCTGGTCAAGGAGCTGCTGACCAGGCGGAGCTTCACAAGGCGGCCCTTCAGATGGCGAAGGACAGCGAGGCTACTCTCCAAGCCGAGTTCGAGACTCAGTGCTCAAACTGGGCCGATACGGAGAGGGCGCTGAACAATGGCTATGGCCGAATCAAGGACATGGTCGATGGTGAGTTGTCTTCCTCTTTCTTTTGTTTGCCGATTGTCATATGATCCGGCTTCCGGCTTCATACTTCTTTTTCTTCTTGCGCAGAGTACTTCCCTGGCTACGTCGTTGCCACCAGCCAAGCCATCAAAGCTCACTGCGAAGAGTGAAGGCGGGCTGGTGTGGAGATCATGCCGAACGCCCGTCGGTCGCTCGACGAGCAGCTTCTTGCCATCCAGGCTCGTCTCCAGCCAGCTCATCGGATGCTCCGCCGACTGCAGCGTGTCAGAGCCCAGGTGATCTCAGCCCTCTGGCCAGGCGTCCAAGCTCCGCGCACCCCCAGTCGGACTGCCGACTGGCTGGATGTGGCTATCGGCCGCTTCGAGGCGTGGAAGGGCTCCTTGACCCGGGCAGGCGCACGACGGGCCTTGGAGTTCGTCAAGGCATGGTACCCTGGGCTAGATCTAGCCCAGTTGGCCATGTTTTGACAGGAGGCTAACAAAGAGTTGGTGGCGGTGAGGGGTGCTCTCATTCATTGTGCCGCGGCGATCGTCAAGTACACCAACATCAGCTTCTTCATCCCCGAGCTGAACGAAGAGGGTGCTAAGGTGCCACCGGACTTGTTCGGGCTGAACCCGGATGATGGCGAGGACTCGGCGGAGGAGATCGCCTCCAGTGACAAGGGAGAAGACGAGGAGAGCGAGGATGGTGAAGACGCTGCACCGGAGGACGGAGCGGACGGCCAGCCTCAACTGGACCGTGCCTCAAGCAACAAGCCGCGTGCGAGCGCCTCCATTGCTGCTGGGGACGACCAAGCCGAGACTCGCCAGCCGACCACTCGACCAGCCGGCACCGCCGACTCCACCAACCTGCCGGACCTGCCTGCTGCTCCCTTGGCCTAGGTGGCCGATTTATCTTTAACTTTTCGTGCTCTATAGTCTTTTGAACAATGTTGTTAAATTCGAGCAGTTCCACCCACTGGGGGGTGTATTCAAACTTGTTGAATTTCGGCTTAAAAACCCTGGTGTGTAAATATTATCTCGCATGTGTTGTGCTTGCGCCGAATTCCGACTTTCCTTGCTTTTTGATCCTTTTTGGTTTTTTCCTTTGCCGCCCTCCCTTGGTTGCCGTCTTGCCAGCTAGGCAGCCACTCTACGGACTGTGGCTGGGACAAGTATTTAGACGTTTGGGAGGACAAGTACTTCGGCCGCTTAGGACATTGCAAGGTAAGTAAGAAGCCGGCCGGCTGGCTGCTCAGCAGCCGGTCGGCGAGGCTAGAAGCCGGCCTGTCTTATGTAAATGTTTTTGTCCTTAGCCATATTTCATGTGGGCATCGTTTCCTGCCTTTGACTCTTGCCAGCCGGACAGTCGCGCTGCGAGCTGCGGCTTGTGGCAAGAGAAGGCTTAGATGCCGGCACATTACTTGTCCGACTTCAGGTAGCATTGACATAATACAAGGCGGCAAACCCCCAAGCCAACTGGTCGAACCCGATGCCAGGCAGAAGAAATGAAGTAACACATTCATAGGCATAAAACTTATCATATAGATTAAAAATGGTAGTCCCCGAGTGCTCTTTGGGGGACCCGATGTCCTGCGCTTAATACAAAAGATAGCATGGTACATACTGCATTAACTGTAAAATCTTCGGATGAGGTTTGCATTCCATGGGCGCTCTGATTCCTTGCTGGAGTCGTCCCTCTTGCGCGCGCTGGGCTTCTGTGCATCAATCAGGTAGTAGGAGTCATTGCCCAACGCCTTGCTGATGATGAAGGGGCCTTCCCAAGGGGCCGAGAGCTTGTGCTGGCCGGATGTTCGCTGGATCAGCCGGAGCACAAGGTCGCCTTCTTGGAAGGATCTTGGCTTGACCTTCCGATTGTTGTACCGGTGCAGGCTGGTGGATGGCGGACCGACTGAGTGCCAATAGTCGGCCCTCCTCCACCAGATCAACGCCGTCTTCTCACGCTTCTTTCGCCTCCGCCTCCGTGTACATGGTGACGCGAGGTGAGTCGAACTCGATGTTAGTTGGGATGACGGCCTCGGCCCCATACACAAGGAAGAAAGGAGTGAAGCCGGTTGACTTGTTCGGAGTGGTGCGCAGGCTTTAGAGGATGGCCGGCAGCTCATCGATCCAGCAGCCAGCCTAGCGCTCCAGTGGCTCGACCAGTCGGGGCTTGATGCCGGAGAGGATGAGGCTGTTTCTCGCTCGACTTGCCCATTTGACTGCGGATGAGCAGCGGACGCTAAGTCCAGTTGGATGCCCTGCGTCGCGCAGAAACGGGCCAGTGCTCCTTTGAAAAAAATTGTGCCATGGTCGATGATGATGCTGTGCGGTATGCCGTATCGGACGGGGATATCTGCAATGAAGGTCACGGCAGTCGGCCCGTTCAACTTCTTGATTGGCTTTGCTTCGTTCCATTTGGTGAATTTGTCCATGACGACAAGTAGATGAGTCATGCCGTTGCGTGCCGTCTTGAACGGGCCCACCATGTCCAGCCCCCAGACGACAAAGGGCCAAGTGAGAGGGATGGTTTTGAGTGCAGAAGCCAACAGATCTGATTGGAGCTGAACTTCTTGCACCCCTTGCAATGCTTGACCAAGTCTTTGGCATCTTCCAAAGCAGTCGGCTAGAAGAAACCATGGCGGAAAGCCTTGGCAACAAGTGATCTTGAGGCCGCGTGGTGGCCGCATTCGCCTTGATGGATATCTTTGAGGATTGCTATGCCTTTCTCTGGCTCCACACAACGCTGGAAGACTCCAGTCATGCTGCGCCTGACAAGCTCTCTGTTTACTATCGTGTAGGTTCCTGCCCGGCGCTGTACTTGTCGGGCCGAGATCTCATTAGCCGGCAGCTCTCTGTTCACCAAGAAGTCGAGAATGGGCTGTGCCCATAATGAAGCTGCGACTTCTTCTACTGTCAACACGGCCACTGCAACTAGGGCGGTTGGGGTGGGAGGTGGTGGGTTGGAGTCGGCCACCGCCTGCTATGTTATTGAAGTCCCCGGGTCGACTGCTGCAGTCCCCGGGCCAGGCTCTGAACTCCCCGGGCCGGGTGTGGCTGCAGCAATCCCCGAGCCACCCGCCAGAGTCCCGGAGCCGACCGCTGAGGTCCCCAAGTCGGATCCGACTGTTCCTGGGGCAGCCGGCACGAAGATAGAATCTAGTTTTGGTGAAGGCTTGATAGACGACTTGAGGAGGCGCTATAGGGAGACGCTGGTTGGTATGGCTTGCTGGGTGGAGCCGATTCGTGCCAGGGCGTCTGCTTTCTCGTTGTCGGTACGTGGCATGTGAAGGAACTCGCACCCTTTGAAATATCTGCTGAGTTGCTGGACGAGGAAGCGATAGCTTGCCATGTTTGCATCCTTGGCGTCCCAGTCGCCAGATGACTGTTGGACCACCAAGTCCGAGTCACCGTAGCACAAGATCCGGCGGATGCCGAGCTCTTTGGCCAGTCGGGGCCCATGTACGAGCGCCTCATACTTGACCAAATTATTAGAGGCGGCAAAATGGACTTGCAATGTGTATCTGAGCTTGTCGCCTTCGGGAGAGGTAAGGACGACGCCGGCTCCCAGACCGGTGCGCATCTTGGAGCCGCAAAGTGCATCTGCCAATGGGTGGAATCTGGCGCTGGTAGCAGGTACTGTGTCTTGGCCCAGTCGACAAGGAAGTCGGCCAGCGCTTGGGACTTGATGGTGGTGCGAGGCTGATAGAAGATGGTGTATGGAGCCAGCTCGATGGCCCATTTGGCCACCCGGCCTGATGCATCTCGGCTGCCCATGATCTCGGCAAGCGGGGCAGTGCAAACGACCATGATGGGGTGCTCTTGAAAATATGGCTTGAGCTTCTTGGCGGAAAAGTACATGCTGTAGCACATCTTCTGGTAGTGGGGATAGTTCTGCTTTGAGGCTGACAACACCTTGCTTAGATAGTACATGGGCCTCTGGACCGGCCGAGCCTTGCCATCTTCTGGGCGCTGTACCACAATGACTGTGCTGACCACCCGGCTGGTTGCGGCAATGCAAAGAAGCATGGGCTCTTTGTCAGTTGGAGCCGCCAGGACAGGCGGCGTGGTCAACATCTTGTTCATCTAGAGAAAGGCTTCGTCTGCCTGGTCATTCCACTCGAAGTGAGTGGTTTTCTTCATGAGTTGATACAGGGGAAGAGCCTTCTCTCCTAGTCGACTGATGAAGCGGCTGAGGGACGCCAAGCACCCAGTGAACTTCTGGACGTCTCGCAGTCGGGTGGGTATCTCCATCCTCTCGATGGCTTTGATCTTCACAGGGTTGCACTCAATGCCGCGTCTAGAGACCACGAAGCCAAGGAGCTGGCCGGCTGGTACTCCAAAAACGCATTTCTCGGGGTTGAGCTTGATTTGAAAACGGTGCAGATTGTCAAATGTTTCCTTGAGATCTTCCAGAACGGTACCGCGCTTCTCCGCCTTCACCACAATATCGTCTACATAAACGTGGGCATTTCTGCCGAGCTGTTTGAGGAGTCACTTCTGCATGCAACACTGAAAAGTGGTACCGACATTTCTCAAGCCGAATGTCATGGTCAGGTAGCAGAAGGGTTCGAATGGTGTGATGAAGGCGGTCTTTAGGCTCGCCCAAGTTCAACTTGATCAGGTGGTACCCTGAGTAGGCATCCAAGAAACTCAACAGCTTGCATCCGACTGTGGAGTCTATTACTTGATCAATCCGAGGCGAGGCAAACCGATCTTTGGGGCAAGCTTTGTGGAGGCTGGTATAATCAATGCACATGCGCCACTTGTTGTTCTTCTTTAGTACAAGGACTAGATTGGCAAGCCACTCTGGAAAGAACACTTCCATAACAAAGCCGGCTGCTAGGAGCCGGGCTATCTCTTCACCAACAATTCTTCTCTTTTCTTCCGACTTTCGGTGGAGGGGTTGCTTGACTCGTTTTGCATCTGCTCTGACATGTAGCTTGTGCTGGTGAAATCCGTCGGAACACCCGACATGTCCTTGGGGGACCATGCAAAGATATCCCGGTTCTCACAAAGGAAATCTACGAGCTTGCTTTCCTATTCGCTGTCAAGGTTAGTTCCTACAAGAGCGAACCTCTCCGGGTGGTCCGGGTCCAAGGGTATCTTATTGGTTTCTTTGGCCAGCTGGAAGGAGCCCTGGGTCTCCGACTCCTTGGTGTCTGGTGACAGGTCCGACTGCTTGCCGGCCATGGCCACAACCCGGTCAAGGAGCTTCTTCTCCACGGCAATCATAAGGGACTCGGCTAGTCGGCTGCTAGCTGCGGCACAAGCGACCGACTTCTTGTAGTCTTCGACTATGGTGATGATGCCCTTGGTTCCTGGCATCATCTTGAGGTAGGTGTAATGAGGTACTGCCATGAATTTGGCCAGAGCAGGTCGGCCAAGCAATGCATGATAAGGGCTCTCCAGGTCCACTACTCAAACCAAATTGCTTTGCGGCAGAAGTGATCTTTGTCTCCAAAGAGGACATCTATCTTGATCTTGCCGATTGGTGAGAAGGAGAGGCCGGGTACGATGCCATGGAAAATGGTCCGGCTGGGCTGGAGTTGCCTCGCCTTGATGTTCAGCTTCTCCATGGTATCGCGGTAAAGGATGTTGATGGTGCTGCTGCCATCTATCAGGACTCAGGAGAAGCAAGCAGCTCGCCTCTCTGTTGCAAAGGTGGCGTCCAACACCAGGGCATAGGAGCCCGGAGAAGGCATCACCTCCGGGTGGTCGGCTTGGCTCCAACTGATGGGCTTCTCAGACCAGTGCATGAACTCTGGGACCTTGGAGGCAACAGCATTGACCTCTTGGTGCTGCTGGCACCGGCTGCGCCTATCATCGGCATGGCTCGTGAAGACAACACAGGCTCTGCATTCTTCAAGGAATTCATCCTAGATGGCTCCGACTGCTGGACGGGCCGCCGGCTGCTGAGAAGGCGGAGGCGGCTGGCCAGCAGGCGGAGGGGGCAGCAGCCCTTCGCCTTTGGAGATTCGGGTGAGCCAGTGGCACTTCCGGGTGGTGTGATTGGATGGCTTTGCGCCGTTGTGGAACTTGCAGGATGCATCAAGGGTTTTCTCATAGGAGAAGGCAGGCTGCCAGGCAGGCTTGCCGCCTTTCTAACGCTTGGGTATGGGCTGCCCCTCTGGCTGCTGATCTTCGACTGTTGCCACCTGCTGGCTGGTAGAATCCGGCATCGGGGCCTTGTGCTTGTTGTCGTTCTGCTTCTGGCGCCGAGTGGTGTCACCAGCCGACATTCTAGGAGCCAGAGGGAGCACCTTCCTAGAGGCGTCCACCTAAAGCTCCGACTTAATAGAGGAGTCGGCAGTGGCATACTTGTCTGCTATGATCAGCAGCTCGTCGAGTGTAGCCGGCTCGTCCCAGAGGAGTCGGTGCTTGAGTAGGGTGCCTTCTTTGCACCTGGCAATGAAGTACTCTATGGCTTGCACCTCGTGCTCCCCTTCGCAGGATTTGTGGAGTTCGGCCCACCGCGTTAGGTAGTCGCGGGTGGACTCGGTAGGGCCTTGGACGCACAAACAGAGCCGGCGAGGCTTGGGCGGCCGCTTGTAAGTGCTGGTGAAGTTGCGGATGAAGACTTCAGTGAAATCTACCCAGTTTTTGACGTTGTAGGGCTTGAGGCTATTCAGCCAAGTGCGCGACGTACCCTGAAGCACAAGGGGGACGTATTTCACAGCAACACGCTTGTTGCCGTTTGCTGTGTTGACTGCGGTAGAGTAGTCGACCAGCCAGTCTTCCGTCTTCACGGAGCCGTTGTACTTAGGCGTATCTTTTGGGACCGAGAACCCTTTGGGGAAGGGCTCACCGCCGATGCGGGGGCCAAAACAAGGCAGATCAATCACATCTTCTTCTTCTAGTGCCTGGGATCATGCCAGGCGGTTGATCCAATGGCGGGCATCGTTTTCTCCGACTCCTTCGCGACGGCCCAGCTGGCCGTTGAGCGTCGGGTGCTCAACAGGCAGCGGGGAGGCGTACCTCTCCCTACGAGGAGGAGGAGGCGGCGGACAGTCGTCCTGCCGCTCCACACCTCGTGGGCGGCCATCTTGGTCGCGCTCAATGGTGAGGCGCGTCCAACTGCGACTGGCAGTCGGCTCTTTGTCTCTTCCGTCACGGGCGCCGCCTCCTATTGGCGCCCAAGAGGTCGCGCCATGATCTTGACGGGGGGAGGGGGAGGATTCTCGATGCGCGCGCCAGCCTCTTGCTGTGTGACAGCCGCGTTGATGAGCTGCTGGACGCGCTCCGTCATGCAGCATCGCTCGTCACCATTCAAGTGTTCTAGCTCATCTGCTGCTGCCTGGGCAGCACGTAGGTTCTTGATGGGCGTGGCGTAGACTGGGTGGTCGGCCCCAGCACACTTGCTATGGTCGTGATGTGCTGTCGGACGATGCCCACGCGACTAGGCTCGCCAACAGCCAGCGTGCCACAGACAGCACGATCAACCTCGCGCTGGTAGGCCTCGGTGAGGCGTCCCATAGTGGCTAACTTCTTGCCGCTCTCAATGAGCGCGACGTGGTGGGCTTCCAGTGTCTCGGCGCTGGCATCACCTGCGATGGGTACAGACAGGTCCCGCACCGTCGCGTGCAGTGGGTCTTGGGAGTCCGCGCTAGAGCCTCCGCCGTGGCTAATGATGAGCACTTGAGTGACGGTGTTGCCACTGCTGTCCGCACGAGGGAGCGGGTCGTCGATGACCACCACGTCGGTGGGGAAGGCATCGAGGGATGTTGTGTCGGAGTCGACAAGCATTGGGTCGGTGGAGCTGATCGACTCCAAGTTGGAGGCAGGCTTGTTGGCGATGTCACGCTTGCCAAGGAGGTCGATGAGGCAGCTCTCGGAGCTGTCCGCGCCTGCGCTCGGCGTGGGCTCGTCGGAGAGGCGAATCTCACCGATGAGATCAGCGAGGCAGCTTGCCGCGTAGGCGACTTCTGTGCCATGCAGCGCGTCGGTGCAAATGCCATCGGGCGTGTCGGGCTGGCTGCGCTCACCAGGGAGGAACAGGGTTCCCGTCCAGAACAGATCTCCTGACGACGGTGCACCTAGCCCCATGGTGGGCGCCAAATGTCAGGTGGTTGGTGCGACATATGCCAAAGGATGGTAGTTATGGTGGGAGCTAGTAAGATGCCGCCGGTGCCTGGAAACGGGATAAGGTGTAAACATGAACGCCGACGCATGTTACCTATGTTCGGGGCTCTCCTAGGAGATAACACCCCTAGTCCTGCTCTATGGGGTCTCCGCATGATCACTAGATTGACAAGTAGCTACTCCCTCCGTTCCTAAATGTAAGTCTTTTTAGACATTTCAAATGGATTATAAGATACGTATGTATGTAGACATATTTTAATGTGTAGATTCACTCGTTTTACTCCGTACATAGCCACTTGTCGAAATATCTAAAAAGACTTATATTCAGAATGGAGGGAGTACAAGATTGCTCCTTGAGCTGTCTGGCTAGAGGAGGAAGAAGGGCAAGGCTAGCTCTACTCCTCTCTTTATGTGTGTTTATAATCTCTAAGAGGCTGAACCCTTTGCATGGGTGCCCTGGGGGGTTTATATAGGCCTACCCCCCAGGGGTACAATGGTAATCCGGCCTGGTGTAGGCCCGGTCCATCAGTGTCTATGGTCGCCGGCTTCTTCGCCGGCTGCTGGGGCACGCTGCCTGGTGGGTCCCGCCGGCTGCCAGGCTCTCGGCCGACAGGTAGGGCCCTCCGCTTGTGGGTCATGTCGGCTGCTCATCACTGTAGCCCTGCTTCTGATGACGAGGGCTTGGTCAGGAAGGGCGTGGCTATAGTACCGCTGCCTGGCGGGCGCTTGATAACCCATAAGTATAGGGGATCTATCTAGTCCTTTCGATAAGTAAGAGTGTCGAACCCAACGAGGAGCAGAAGGAAATGATAAGCGGTTTTCAGCAAGGTATTCTCTGCAAGTACTGAAATAAGTGGTAATAGATAGTTTTGTGATAAGATAAATTGTAATGAGCAACAAGTAACAAAAGTAAATTAAGTGCAGCAAGGTGGCCCAATCCTTTTTGTAGCAAAGGACAAGCCTGGACAAACTCTTATAATAGGAAAAGCGCTCCCGAGGACACATGGGAATAACGTCAAGCTAGTTTTCATCACGCTCATATGATTCGCGTTTGGTACTTTGATAATTTGATATGTGGGTGGACCGGTGCTTGCGTACTGCCCTTACTTGGAAAAGCATCCAACTTATGATTAACCTCTATTGCAAGCATCCGCAACTACAACAAAAGTATTAAGGTAAACCTAACCATAGCATGAAATATGGATCCAAATCAGCCCCTTACGAAGCAACGCATAAACTAGGGTTTAAGCTTCTGTCACTCTAGCAACCCATCATCTACTTATTACTTCCCAATGCCTTCCTCTAGGCCCAAATAATGGTGAAGTGTTATGTAGTCGACGTTCACATAACACCACTAGAGGCTAGACAACATACATCTCATCAAAATATCGAACGAATACCAAATTCACATGACTACTAGTAGCAAGACTTCTCCCTTGTCCTCAGGAACAAACGTAATTACTCACAAATCATATTCATGTTCATAATCAGAGGGGTAATAAAGTGCATAAAGGATCTGAACATATGATCTTCCACCAAATAAACCAACTAGCATCAACTACAAGGAGTAATCAATACTACTAGCAAACTACTAGCACCAATCCCGGACTTGGAGACAAGAATTGGATACAAAAGATGAACTAGGGTTTGGAGATGAGATGGTGCTGGTGAAGAAGTTGATGGAGATTGCCCTTTCCCGATGAGAGGAGCATTGGTGATGACGATGGTGATGATTTCCCCCTCTCGGAGGGAATTGTCCCCGGCAGAACAGCTCTGCCAGAGCCCTAGATTGGTTCCGCCAAGGTTCCGCCTCGTGGCGACGGAGTCTCGTCCCGAAAGGTTGCTTCTTATTTTTTTCTCATCGAAAGACTTCATATAGGAGAAGATGGGCGTCGGAGAGCCACCAGGGGGCCCACGATATAGGGGGGCGCGCCCAGGGGGGCGCCCCCCACCCTCGTGAGCAGGGTGTGGGCCCCCTGGCCTTCATCTTTGGCGATGATTTTTATTTATTTATTTTAAGGTATTCCATGGAGTTTCAGGACTTTTGGAGTTGCGTAGAATAGGCCTTCAATATTTGCTCCTTTTCCAGCCCAGAATTCCAGCTGCCGGCATTCTCCCTCTTCATGTAAACCTTGTAAAATAAGAGATAATAGCCATAAGTATTGTGACATAACGTGAAATAACAGCCCATAATGCAATAAATAGTCATAAAAGCATGATGCAAAATGGACGTATCAGCACTCACTGTAGCCACACCCCATCTTATCTGGTTAATGGTGCAAACACTTCAAGGGAGGGAGTGAGCCGGCTGCAGGGAGTCGGCCTCCTCCTACGCCGACTAGTCAGGGCTTGCCGTCTTTTGGCATCTCACGGACAGGTAGGTCCCACCGCCTACGGGCCGTACCGACAGCCCGTCGTGGGAGTGTGGCTCCTTCTGCCATGGATGATGTCTTGAGCTGCATGGCAACAGTGTCACGCCGGCCTATGGATGGCCTCCCGGTACGCTGCACTGTGGCCACGTTCACTCCTGGATTTGGGAGTGGCAGGCTGCACTATAGCCTAGCCCCATCTTGTCGTTGTTATGTGGGTGCAAACTTTGAGGGCGTGAGGGTGGGCCGCCTGCTAGGAGTCGGCCACTCTTGGTGACCGCCTGTCAGGAGTTGGCCGCTCTGGTGGCCGCCAGCTTGGAGTCGGCCCGCGCCGGGGCCGTTCATTGGGCCCTACCGCCTTCCTGTAGCCGTCCGCTTGGACCAACCGGCCATAAGAGGGCGGTCCTTTGTCTTTGATGCTTGAGGGGCGCAGCCGGCCCCGATGTCTTCAAACATCATGGGTAGTAGATAGGGCTACCCATGGTCATTTACTCCGACAACTGTGGTGATGCTCCGTGGTTTCGTTGGGAGCCTCCAATTCGGTTGTGGAGAGAGCCCCAACCTTGTTTGTAAAGGTTCGGTTGCCGCCTTCAAGGGCACCACTAGTGGAATCAAGGTATCTCGCATTGTGTGAGGGCGTGAGGAAAATACGGTGGCCTCAGTGGCTTCTTGGGGAGCATTGTGCCTCCACACCGCTCCAACGGAGAGGTACTTCCCCCAAAGGGAAGGAACTTCAGTAACACATCCTCGTCTCCATCGGTTCCACTTGTGGTTATCTCTTTCCTTTACTTTGTGCAAGTTATTATTGTGTTGTATATTTTTCTTGCACTTGTTGTTGTTTTTGTTGTTAGCATCATATAGGTTGCTCACCTAGTTGCACATCTAGACAACCTATTTGTTGCTAAACCTAATTTGTTAAGAAAAGCTAAGAATTGGTAGTTTCCTATTCACCCACCTCTAGTCAACCATATCAATCCTTAGAAAGGGTGTTTTTGTAAATAGGGAGGGCCTGAAAAGGTTGATCCAACGTCCTAGATCGCATGATTCAAAGATGGGGACCCGACATGATTACTCTCGATTATTAGCCAGATGACACATTGCATCGTCGCTTATATATTCTTGTAGTGAATCTATGCCATTTCAAAATAAGTAAATTTCCAACGGCGCTACTTCGGTGAGCTAATCTTAGGTCTCCTTTGGTTCATAGGAAGTGAGATGACATGTATCTTGTATCCTATGAATATGTATGGAAAAAGGGAATTCATTTTATTCATATCATGGAATGTTTCGGTTGAGCATGAGCATGAAGGATAGGAATATGATTTTGTTCCACAAATAGAAGGACTCTAAAGAAAAAATTCCTACAAAAGGTACATTCTAGCAAAGAATTCCTTGTAAGCCAAAGAAATCCTTGATCTATCTAACTACAATTCAGATTGTTGGACCGTTTTTACATGGTACTCCTAGCATTCAATAGTCAACATATCACAAGTGAGATAGTGCTGCATGGATAGCCGCCAATGCTCTACGTTCTTATAGCTTTAGGGCCAATTATTTTCAGCTTCTCTAACAGATTCTGGATCTCCATATGAAAATAACTAGATTTTTGTGATTGACTTCTCTATGAGTCTAGCCAAAATTGATGTGTAAACCAAAGTCACCACCTCCCCCTTCGCACATTCCGGCGATTCCCACAAAAGAAAACATTTCATTTCAGGACAATACCTCTATTGTAATAGGTATTTACATCAAAACTGCCACCAAAGCTAACGAGACGGAACGACTTGCATGACTCCTCCCCCCATCCCACCTCCTCGCTCAATTATTTATGTCCCCTAATAGGGTTCCCATAAGCTCAGTGGCTCGCCTCCACCCTCCCGCACACTCGTTGTGCCGCTCGTGCTTGTGGTGTTAATGTTTGTGTGTGATGTGCTCCTAACCAACAACAATAGTGGTCTTCTCTTTTGTCAGCAGTTAGAGGATATCCACAATCTGAAAATTAATGCTCAATGCTTATCATGTATGATAACTCATGGAGTATTTGATGCATAACACAACACAAGTTCCATAGGTACATAAATGCAAAAGTAGATTTTGTGGTTTACTATACTTGACACTGTACAATTTATTTGGAAATTTTTATGGATAAGTGCGGAAGTCTCATGTTGTTTTAATCATGATTAGGTGATCTAGTTTAAAATGTTCTCATTAATTCTCTGCAAATACTGGAAATGGAGCCTATACATGGAATACACACTTATGCAAGAAATTCAGGAAGGGTGACAATTCCTTGGTTACTAACTGCATGTGAAATTGTGAATGTATAAATAGTATAAGTTTATTTTGGATGCCAAGTATGTAATGTCAACAAGCACATAATTTATAATTGCAATATATGTGCAACACAACAACTATTGTATATACTCGAGGTAAACTGTGACGCCCGGATAATTAAGCTACAGCAATCCCCCGTTAATGGTGCCATGTCATCATGTTAATGTTGCTAATCTCGGCTTGATCCAAATTGCAATTCAAATTCAAAACCGAGTTTAAAGTCAGAATTCAAATTTTGCCAGACATGAAAACTAAAATGTTCACAATAGTCTATAAATTCACCTAATCATTTTCATATTGAAACCAGCCTCATTTGAATTTCCAAAATGCCCCTGAAATTTAATTTGGTGGTCCAGCAAGAATTAAATTGGCCTTTCCAATTTATAAAAATGGTTAGGCAACTCCTTTTGACCCCAAACTTTTTGTGCCATCTCAAGATATTGTGTTAAAATTATGTGCCAAGTTTTGTTCAAAGCAAAAATCATTTGGTGTCCCAACTAAATGCAAAAGGAACAAATGAAAAAAAGGCCACCCTCCTAGTGGGCCTCGTGGCCCAGCTGGCCATCCAGCTGGTCGACCAGGCAGGCCCACTCGAGCCACCCACGCCGCCGAGGGGATAAGACTCCCCCTCGGCCTCGTCCTCGTCAGCCCTAGATATTTCCCCCTTGCTCGATGCTACCTCTTGAGCTTGCGTTGATTTTTCCTTTGAAGAGGAAAGGGTGATGCAGCAAAGTAGCATAAGTATTTCCCTCAGTTTTTGAGAACCAAGGTATCAATCCAGTAGGAGGCTCCATGCAAATCCCTCATACCTACACAATCAAAACAAGAACCTCGCAACCAACGCGATAAAAGGGTTGTCAATCCCTTCACGGCAACTTGCGGAAGTGAGATCTGATAGAGTTAATAAGATAAGATAAATATTTTTGGTATTTTTATGATGTAGATTGAAAAGTAAAGATTGCAAAATAAAGTAGATTGAAAACTTATATGATGGAAGATAGACCCGGGGGCCATAGGTTTCACTAGTGGTGTAACGCCCCGGGTTCGATGTGCCAGGTGTCTGCCAGTTATTCGCCGTCTTTGCCATGTCATTTGCTTGCGTGTTGCATTTTGCCATGTCATCATGTGCATCTCATTTTGCATACGTGTTCGTCTCATGCATCCGAGCATTTTCCCCGTTGTCCGTTTTGCAATCCGGCGCTCCTATGTGATCCGGCGTCCCCTTCTTGCCTCTCTTCGTGAGCGGGTGTTAAACTTTCTCGGAATGGCCCGAGTCTTGCCAAGCGGCCTTGGTATAGCACCGGTAGACCGCCTGTCAAGTTTCGTGCCATTTGGAGTCCGTTTGATACTCCAACGATTAACCACGTAGCCCGAAACCCCCTTTCTCTTTGCAGCCCAACACCCCTCCAAAGTGTCCCAAAACCCAGCAAACTCCCATCCATGCTCTCGGTCGTTCGATCACGATCGTGTGGCCGAAAACCGCTCCTCATTTGGACTCTCCTAGCTCCCTCTATCTATAAATATGTCCTCCCCGTCCATTTTCGCATACGAAACCCTAGCCCCGCTCCCCTCGCACGCCGGACATGTCCAACCCCGCCGGACATGTCCAGCCTCCACCTCACCCCGACCAATCCCCACGCGCCACGTCACCCCGCCGCCCCCCATAGCCAACCAGCCGCCGCCACCTCACCCGGCCCGCACACTCTCTCTCCCCATCGCCGCCGGCCCACGCGAGCCCATCGCTGGGCCGCTCGGCCCGTCCGCACCGCCGCCGTGCGCCCGACGCGCCCCGCGCCCCAGCGCCGCCCGACCCCGCCGCCGGCCCGAGCGCCGCCGCCCTGCCTCTCTGCGCCCGCCGTCGCCGGAGTCCGCCGCCGTTGCGCCTCCGCCGCCGCCTCCGGTAGCCCCGCGCCCTCGCCGGATCCCGCGCGCCCGGCCCGGATCTTCCCCGCCACCGCCGGGCCGAGCCACCGCCCGTCGCCTCCGCGCGCCACGGCCCCTGCCGCCGGTCGCCCCGGACCCCGCCATCCCTCGGCCGGCGCCGCGCCACCGGAGTTCCTTCGCCCGCGGTTCCAGCCCGCGTCGCCGCCCCGCAGCTCCCCGGCCGTCCCGCGCTCCCTCCAGCCGCCCCTCGCCTTGCCTCTCCCTCGCCGGCCCCATCTCCCTCCTCAACTCCGGCGAGCTCCGACGAACCTCGTTTTCCGTGCGAAGGTTGACCCCGAAACGCATGTCCCGAATATTTTTGCATTATCATGCCATGTTCATTGCATCATATCTCTGCATCTGTAGCTCTGTTTTGTGCGTGTAATATGTCAAATTGTTCGTCTCAACGAGTACATCATTTCATTCCATTGCATCATGTTTATTTGAGTCCATCTTGATGCCTGAATCATCGTTGCAAGAGTGCTTCGTAATGTTGTCTGCTGTCTGTTATCAGAACATGCTCTTTTGTCATTTTTGCCATGATTGATGTGTGCATCCTATGAGGTTGATGTCTACATGTGTTATGATCTATGCCATGCCATCTTTACAGGGGTGTATGCCATGTATTTTTGTGATCAATGTGGTGATTAGCACAAGCATGTAAACTAGGCCTCGTGATGTTGCTAATTTCAGTCCCTGTTCTGCTGTTATTTTTATGCCATGTAAACTTGATGCTACAGAGATATCCATGCTTATTTTGAGATACTTCAGTAAGGATGTTTTGAACATATGGTTATGAGCTATCCATCCATGCCCCTGGGTGCATTTATAGCTTTTTGTAGATTGTTCATATCTTGCTCCAAAGTTGCTAAATGATGTTGCTGTCAGCCTGTTAACATGAAGTTCAGTTTTGCCATGTGATTTCCTAGTGATCCATGCACCCTATGAACTTGCTCTTGACATGCTTTGCTCCATAAACATGTCTTCTTACTGTTGGTTGCCTTGCCATGCCATGTATTGCTCTGTGGTGAGTGGTTCAAGCTCACCAACATGCCTACTTATTGTTGTTCCTGCCATGTATGAATCTGTCATATAACTTGCTATGTTTACATGGGTGCCATCATATCTTCTGGTCCTTTTTGGCTCATGGTCACTAAGTGACTTTTGATCTATGCTTTGAGTAGAATCATGCCATGTCTTGTTTTGCTATGATGAGTTCCTGTAACATGTTGTTTGATAGCTCTAAACATTGCAACCTGATGTTATTTTCTGCAAAGTCTGAACTGTTATTATTTGCAATCTTGCCATGTGTGTTTGAGCATGTTCTAGTGATTTCTGGAGATAGCTCAGTGTTCATGTTTTGTTATGCTTTACCTGTACATCATGCCCATGTATTTTGTTTTCTTGTTGAGGTCCTGTAGCATGTTGCTTTGATGCTTGCAATATGCCTAGTTGCTGTTTTGGACAGATTGTTGCTATAACTTGTATAGAGTGTATGTGTTGATCCGTTGCTCCGTTTTGAGTGTGCTTTATATGAAACTTGCTTGATATTGCATGTAGCTTCATATTATCATATTGCATCCTTGTTTTGGTGTGTTTGCTTGATGTTTGGGTGCATTTTGCATCAATGCCATGTTGATCTTGTTTTGCTCATATCTTCTAGGTCGTAGCTCCGAAGTAAAGGAACTTTATATGTAACTTGACTAGAATCTCGTGTAGATCATCTTTGTGCATCTTAACTTGCTGTTTAACAACTTGAACATAAGGTTTATTCAGATCTGGACCAATTTCGAAATATGCATATGAGGACTTACCGGAATTGTTTTATGTTGTTTCCGGCCTCATTTAAACTTGCTTTGATGTGTTGTTCTTGTTTGCATCATCTCTTGCCATGAGTAGCTTCATGTAGCCTTGTCATGCATCATGCTTGTTTGTGCATCATGCCTTGTTCATATGTGGTGTGTTTACCATGTTGTGTGCTTCTTCTCGATAGTTCCCATTTCGTTGCGATCGTGAGGATTCGTTCATCTACGCTTGGTTCGTCTTCGTGGCTTCATCTTCTTCATGGACTCGTTCTTCTTCCTTGCGGGATTTCAGGCAAGATGACCGCTACCCTGGATCTCATTACTATCATTGCTATGCTAGTTGCATCGTTCTATCGCTTTGCTGTGCTACCCATCTTTTGCTCATCAAGCCTCCCAAATTGCCATGAACCTCTAACCTTTGACACCCCTCCTAGCAAACCATTGATTGGCTATGTTACCGCTTTGCTTAGCCCTCTTATAGCGTTGCTAGTTGCAGGTGAAGTTGAAGATTTCTCCATGGTGGACAGGATTTTGGTTGGGATATCACAATATCTCTTATATTATTAATGCATCTATATACTTGGTAAAGGGTGGAAGGCTCGGCCTTATGCCTGGTGTTTTGTTCCACTCTTGCTGCCCTAGTTTCTGTCATACTGGTGTTATGTTCCCGGATTTTGCGTTCCTTACGCGGTTGGGTGATTTATGGGACCCCCTTGACAGTTCGCTTTGAATAAAACTCCTCCAGCAAGGCCCAACCTTGGTTTTACCATTTGCCTCACCTAGCCCTTTTTCCCTAGGGAGTCGCGCTCTCGAGGGTCATCTTTATTTTACCCCCCCCCCCCCCCCCCGGGGCCAGTGCTTGTCTAAGTGTTGGTCCAAACTGAGCGATGTCCGGCGCCCCCTGGGCAACCAAGGTCTATGCCAACCCGATGTCTGGCTCATCCGGTGTGCCCTGAGAACGAGATATGTGCAGCTCCTATCGGGATTTGTCGGCACAGCGGGAGGCTTTGCTGGTCTTGTTTTACCATTGTCGAAATGTCTTGTAAACCGGGATTCCGAGTCTGATGGGTCTTCCTGGGAGAAGGAATATCCTTCGTTGATCGCGAGAGCTTATCATGGGCTAAGTTGGGACACCCCTGCAGGGTTTAAACTTTCGAAAGCCGTGCCCGCGGTTATGGGCAGATGGGAATTTGTTAATGTCCGGTTGTAGATAACTTGACACCAGATCCGAATTAAAACGCATCAACCGTGTGTGTAGCCGTGATGGTCTCTTTTCGGCGGAGTCCGGAAAGTGAACACGGTTTTTGGGTTATGATTGATGTAAGTAGGAGTTCAGGATCACTTCTTGATCATTGCTAGCTTCACGTCCGTTCCGCTTGCTCTCTTCTCGCTCTCATTTGCATATGTTAGCCACCATATCATGCTTAGTCGCTGTTGCAACCTCACCACTTTACCCCTTCCTTTCCCATTAAGCTTTGCTAGTCTTGATACCCATGGTAATGGGATTGCTGAGTCCTCGTGGCTCACAGATTACTACAACAATAGTTGCAGGTACAGGTTTTGCGATGATCATGACGCGAGAGCGATGTTTGCTTGTTTGGAGTTTCTTCTTTTGCTTCTTCTTCGATTAGGGGATAGGTTCCAGGTCGGCAGCCTGGGATAGCAGGGTGGATGTCGTTTGAGTTTCTGTTTGTGTTTCATCCATAGTTGGATGATGCTATTATGTATTGTGATGTTGTATTCGTGTGGCATTGTATGCCTCTTGTATGTATCCCCATCTATTATGTAATGTTGATGTAATGATATCCACCTTGCAAAAGCGTTTCAATATGCGGGTCTATCCTTGGTGGGACCTTCGAGTTCCTTTTGGATATGGTCGCATATTGGGCGTGACAAGTGGCCCTCTCAAGATAGCATAAGTATGATGGTGGGTGAACAAATTACTGTCGAGCAATTGATAGAAAAGTGCATAGTTATGAGAATATCTAGGCATGATCATGTATATAGGCATCACGCCCGTAACAAGTAGACCGACTCCTGCCTGCATCTACTACTATTACTCCACACATCGACGCTATCCAGCATGCATCTAGAGTATTAAGTTCATAAGAATAGAGTAACGCATTAAGCAAGATGACATGATGTAGAAGGATAAACTCAAGCAATATTATATAAACCCCATCTTTTTATCCTCATGGCAACAATACAATACGTGCCTTGCTGCCCCTGCTGTCACTGGGAAAGGACACCGCAAGATTGAACGCAAAGCTAAGCACTTCTCCCAATGCAAGAAAGATCAATCTAGTAGGCTAAACCAAACTGATAATTCGAAGAGACTTGCAAAGATAACCAATCATACATAAAAGAATTCAGAGGAGATTCAAATATTTCTCATAGATAAACTTGATCATAAACCCACAATTCATCGGATCTCGACAAACACACCGCAAAAAGAGTTACATCGAACAGATCTCCTACAAGAGGAAGGATAACTTTGTATTGAGAATCAAAGAGAGAGAAGAAGCCATCTAGCTAATAACTATGGACCCGAAGGTCTGTGGTAAACTACTCACAACTCATCGGAGAGGCTTTGGCGTTGATGTAGAAGCCCTCCGGCAGAGCGCCGGAAAAGGCTCCAAGATGGGATCTCCCGGGAACAGAAGGTTACGGCGGTGGAAATAGTGTTTCGTGGTGCTCCTAGATGTTTTCGAGGTACGTAGATATATATAGGCGAAAGAAGTCGGTAAGGGGAGCCACGAGGGGCCCGCGAGGCAGGGGGCGCGCCCCCTAGGGCGTGCCTTGCACCCTCGTGGCCGCCTCGGCTGCTTCTTGACGTCCACCCCAAGTCTCCTGGATTGCATTTGTTCCAAAAAGATCGCTCCCGAAGGTTTCATTCCATTTGGACTCCGTTTGATATTCCTTTTCTGCGAAACACTGAAATAGGCAAAAAAAACAACAATTTGGGTTGGGCCTCCGGTTAGTAGGTTAGTCCCAAAAATGGTATAAAAGTGTATAGTAAAGCCCATAAACATCCAAAACGGGTAATATAATAGCATGGAACAATAAAAAATTATAGATAGGTTGGAGACGTATCTAACATCCCCAAGCTTAATTCCTGCTCGTCCTCAAGTAGGTACATGATAAAAACAGAATATTTGATGTGGAATGCTACCTAGCATATTTCTCAATGTAATTTTCTTTATTGTGGCATGAATGTTCAGATCCAAAGGATACAAAATAAAAGTTCATATTGACATAAACATAGTAATACTTCAAGCATACTAACAAGTAATCATGTCTTATCAAAATAACATAACCAAAGAAAGCTCATCCCTACAAAATCATATAGTTAGGCTATGCTTCACTTTTGTCACACAAATACTCCCATCATGCACAACCTCGGTTTCAGCCAAGCAATTGGTTCATACTTTTTAACGCACTTCAACTTTTTTAACTCTCACGCAATACATGAGCGTAAGCCATGGATATAGCACTATGGGTGGAATAGAATATGATGATGGAGGTTGTGTGGAGAAGACAAAAAGGAGAAAGTCTCACATTAACTAGGCGTATCAACGGGCTATGGAGATGCCCATTAATAGATATCAATGTGAGTGAGTAGGGATTGCCACGCAACGGATGCACTAGAGCTATAAATGTATGAAAGCTCAACAAAAGAAACTAAGTGGGTGTGCATCCAACTCGCTTGCTCAAGCAGACCTAGGGCATTTTGAGGAAGCTCATCATTGGAATATACAAGCCAAGTTCTATAATGAAAAATTCCCATTAGTATATGAAAGTGACAACATAAGAGACTCTCTATCAAGAAGATCATGGTGCTACTTTGAAGCACAAGTGTGGAAAAAGGATAGTAACATTGTCCCTTCTCTCTTTTTCTCTCATTTTTTTATTTATTTTGGTGGGCTTCTTTAGCCTTTGTTTTTTATTATTATTTGGGATTCTTTGGCCTCTTTTATTTTTTCGTAAAGTCCGAAGCCTCATCCCGACTTGTGGGGGAATCATAGTCT
The DNA here is from genome assembly GCF_018294505.1 of Triticum aestivum. Taxonomy (NCBI): domain Eukaryota; kingdom Viridiplantae; phylum Streptophyta; class Magnoliopsida; order Poales; family Poaceae; genus Triticum; species Triticum aestivum. The sequence goes on from NC_057795.1 coordinate 440,004,372, forward strand.
CCATCATCCTTTCCTCACTTGGGACAATGCTCTAATAATGAAGATCATCACACTTTTATTGATTTACAACTCAAGAATTACAACTCAATACTTAGAACAAAATATAACTCCATGTGAATACCTCCGGCGGTGTACCGGGATATGCAATGAATCAAGAGTGACATGCATGAAAAATTATGAAGGTGGCTTTGCCACAAATACGATGTCAACTACATGATCATGCAAAATCAATGTGTCAATAATGGAGCGTGTCATAATAAACGGAACAGTGGAAAGTTGCATGGCAATATATCTCAGAATAGCAATGGGAATGCCATAATGAGTAGGTATGTTGGCTGTTTTGAGGAAGATATAAGGAGGTTTTATGATACCGGCGAAAGTTGCGCGACACAAGAGAGGCTAGCAATGGTGGAAGGGTAAGAGTGCGTATAATACATGGACTCACATTAGTCATAAAGAACTCATATACTTAATGCAAAAATTTATTAGCCCTCGAAGCAAAGTACTACTACGCATGCTCCTAGGGGGGAGGTTGGTAGGAGTTAACCATCGCGCGCCCCCGACCTCCACACATAAGGAAGGCAATCAAAAAGCACCCCATGCTACAAATTTGTTGCACAACTTTTACCATATGTGCATGCTACGGGACTTGCCAACTTCAACACAAGTATTTCTCAATTTCATAATTACCCAACTAGCATGACTCTAATATTACCACATCTATATCTCAAAACAATTATCAAGTATCAAATTGATCATAGTGTTTAATGCACTCTATATGATAGTTTTTATTATACCCAACTTGGATGCCCATCATTCTAGGACCAATTTTATAACCATAGCAAATACCATCCTGTTCTAAAAGACTCTCAAAATAGTATAAGTGAAGCATGAGAGATCAATAATTTCTACTAAATAAAACACTGTCGTGCTCTAAAAAGATATAAGTGAAGTACTAGAGCAAAATTATCTAGCTCAAAAGATATAAGTGAAGCACATAGAGTATTCTAATAAATCCCGAATCATGTGTGTCTCTGCCAAAAGGTGTGTACATCAAGGACGATTGTGGTAAACTAAAAAGCAAAGACTCATATCATACAAGATGATCCAAGCAAAACACATATCATGTGGTGAATAAAAATATAGCCCCAAGTAAAGTTACCGATAGACGAAGACAAAAGAGGGGATGCCTTCCGGGGCATCCAAAGCTGAGGCTTTTGGTTATCCTTGAATTATCTTGGGGTGCCATGAGCATCCCCAAGCTTAGGCTCTTGCCACTCCTTATTCCGTAGTCCATCAAATCTTTACCCAAAACTTGAAAACTTCACAACACAAAACTCAATAGAAAATCTCATAAGCTCCATTAGTGCAAGAAAGAAAAACCACTACTTAAGGTACTATAATGAGCTCATTCTTTATTTATATTGGTGTTAAACCTATTTTATTCCAACTTCTCTATGGTTCATAACCCCCGATACCAGCATAGATTCATCAAAATAAGCAAACAACACACGAAAAACAGAATCTGTCAAAAACAGAACAGTCTGTAGCAATCTGTAACTTTCGAATACTTCTGTAACTCCACAAATTCTGAAATAACTTGGTGGACATGAGGAATTTGTCTATTAATCATCTGCAAAAATAATCAACCTAAAATCACTCTCCAGTAAAAAATGGCAGCTAATCTCGTGAGCGCTAAAGTTTCTGCTTTTTTTACAGCGAGATCATAAAGACTTCACCCAAGTCTTCCCAAAGGTTCTACTTGGCACAAACACTAATTAAAACATAAAAACACATCTAAACAGAGGCTAGATGAATTATTTAATACTAAACAGGAACAAAAATAAAATTGGGTTGCCTCCCAACAAGCGCTATCATTTAACGCCCCTAGCTAGGCATAAAAGCGAGGATAGAACTACGTATTGCCATCTTTAGTATTCAAAAAGAAAAGATAAAATTTCTTATCTATAGCATTTATCCTTCTATTTTGGGAAAGCACATGGCCATTAATGGACGAAGAAAGATTAAGCACGTTACTGAAATTTGCATCTAAGCTAGCCTTCATCTCTTTGATAATTTTGTTTTGATAAAAGCATAAGAGAGTGGTGGATTCAACCTTATCATTCATGGGGTGCCCAAATATAGTTTTCATTTTTTTCATAGATATCTATAGCATCCCCTTCAAGAAAACCTTCTTCAAAAATAGAATCTAACACTTGCTTAAACGAAGGTGGTAAGCTAACATAAAAGCTTTTTAGGTAAATCTCAATTTGATATTGCGGCACATAGCTAGCTCGAATCCTTAATAGCCTATCCCAAGCATCTTTTAAAGACTCGTCAAGTAAATAATGAAAAACTCCATAGTCCTCTTCATCAAAATTAATTAAATTTTCATTGGTAACCCCGGTAGGTCTTTCTATAACATCATTATTAAGGAGTTTAGAGAGGACAGAGGGACTATCCAAAGTACTCAAACTTAGGAGAGAACCCTTAGCTCTTTTTGACTCAGCCATGGCAAAAGGAAGGCAAACAGAAATGAGAGGGCAAATAAAATGGCAAGGTGAAGTGGGGGAGAGGAAAACGAGAGGCAAATGGCAAATAATGTAATGCGAGGGAGATGAGTTTGGGATGGGTACTTGGTATGTCTTGACTTGAGCGAAGACCTCCCCTGCAACGGCGCCAGAAATCCTTCTTGCTACCTCTTGAGCATGCATTGGTTTTTTCCCTTGAAGAGGAAAGGGTGATGTAGCAAAGTAGCGTAAGTATTTCACTCAGTTTTTGAGAACCAAGGTATCAATCCAGTAGGTGGCTCCACGCAAATCCCTCGTACCTACACAAACAAACAAGAACCTCGCAACCAATGCGATAAAGGGGTTGTCAATCCCTTCACAGCAAGCTGCAAAAGTGAGATCTCATAGAGATAATAAGATAAGATAAATATTTTTGGTATTTGTATGATGTAGATTGAAAAGTAAAGATTGCAAAATAAAGTAGATCAAAAACTTATATGATGGAAGATAGACCCGGGGGCCATAGGTTTCACTAGTGGCTTCTCTCAAGATAGCATAAGTATTATGATGGGTGAACAAGTTACTGTCGAGCAATTGATAGAAAAGTGCATAGTTATGAGAATATCTAGGCATGATCATGTATATAGGCATCACACCCGTAATAAGTAGATCGACTCCTGCCTGCATCTACTACCATTACTCCATACATTGACCGCTATCCAGCATGCCTCTAGAGTATTAAGTTCATAAGAACAGAGTAACGCATTAAGCAAGATGACATGATGTAGAAGGATAAACTCAAGCAATATGATATAAACCCCATCTTTTTATCCTCGATGGCAACAATACAATACGTGCCTTGCTGCCCCTGCTGTCACTGGAAAAGGACACCGCAAAATTGAACCCAAAGCTAAGCACTTCTCCCATTGTAAGAAAGATCAATCTAGTAGGCCAAACCAAACTGATAATTTGAAGAGACTTGCAAAGATAACCAATCATACATAAAAGAATTCAGAAGAGATTGCGTTTATTCCAAAAAGATCGCTCCCGAAGGTTTCATTCGGTTTGGACTCCGTTTGATATTCCTTTTCTGCGAAACACTGAAATAGGCAAAAAAATAGCAATTCGGGCTGGGCCTCCGGTTAGTAGGTTAGTCCCAAAAATGATATAGGAGTGTATCGTAAAGCCCATAAACATCCAAAACGGATAATATAATAGCATGGAACAATCAAATATTATAGATACGTTGGAGACGTATTACTCAACTCTCTCCCTCTTGGTTATCTCTCCCGGAGCACCGACGGCGCCGTTGCCGCGGCCTTGACCCCCTCCCTCACCACGCCGACGCATCTAGCGGCTCCACGGGCCTCCTCCACATGGGCTACAAGCCCCAGATGGAGCTCGGAGTCGCCGCATCAAGCGGATCGACGCCTCCCCGACCCGTCTCCCTTCTCAAATGCCACTGCCCTCGTCTTCGTCTCCGGCCACCTCGACCCTCCCCTCGAGCCTGCTTTAGCACACCCGCAGGAGCCCGGTGAGCAACCCTCGCCTCGACTTCCGTTTCCCTCGTCATAGACTCCATAACCGTTGTTCCCGAGTTCGTCCGAACCTCCCGTTTACGCATACGCGTACGTGCGTGCATGATGTGATGCTGCTGCGCCTTGCTTGCTGTTGCGCCATCGTTGCTACAACTAGTGCTGCTGCCGCCTATCGCCGTCGTCTTCTGCTACTTCTCCTGCCTGCTGGCCGCCGCGCCGCTCGTCGTCATTGTCTTTGTCATGCCCAGCATCGTGCCCCCGCTCCCGCCCATGTCGCCGCCTTCCGCTGACGCACGGCCACCCCCGCTGCTCTTTGCCGCGCGCATGGTCCGCTCGCGCCGCCCGCCCGTGCAGGCCACCACTCGCCAGCACCTTCAGCCGTCCCGGCGCCCGCTGGCCGCACACGAACCACCATTGCCCCGCTCCGCATGGCCCTGCCCACCGCTGCGTGCCCAGCCGCACGCGCCTGGCTGTCGCATCCGCCCCGCGATGGCGCACGCCCGTAGCCCCCAGCGCACACGTGCCGCCGCCCCCTGCGCTCGCCTTCGCCTGCCGCGGCCGGCCATCGAGCCTCGCTGAGGCCACGACCTCGCCCCGCCGCGCCGGGCTACGGCCTCCGCCGGCGCCCCCTGTTGCCCCGTTCGGGTGCACGGGCGCCCACGCCCGCAGCGCCCCTGCGCTTGTTAACCCACGTGGCCTCGTGGGCCACTTACAAATGGGGCCCGCCCCTGTTAAAAAAAGAAGAAAAAGAAATATGTATAAATAAAAATAAAAATAATTCAATTAATTAATTAATCATGTTAATTAACCCTAATTAATTATGTTTAATTAACCTAATTGCATATTAGTCTAATTAAACCTGTTTAGTTAAAATCTGTCTATGACAAAAATAGACGACCCCACTGCCGTGTTTGACCAGTCAATGGTCAATGCTGACTGATGACATCATGTTGACGTCATGCTGATTCAATATTTACCTTTTAGTTATAATAATATTAGAAACCAACTAAAACTTTGGGATTTCTGAGAAAAATATCCGTAGCTCGGATGAAAAAGTTTTCTACATGAAGGTTACTCAGAACGATGAGACGAATCCGGATACGCCCTCCGTTCGTCTCTCACATGTCCCTAGCATCGCAAACGTCGAACTTCTCCCCTCCGGTTCATCTGTCTAACAAACGTCCGTAACCGGGAAAACATTCCCGGATGTTTTCCCCCTTTGCCAGTATCACCTAACACTGCGTTAGAACACCCCTAGCATTGCTTATTGTCTTGTCATGCATAGTATTGCACTTGTTTGCTCTGTATTTATTGTTTCTTCCCCCTCTTCTCTCCGGTAGACCCCGAGATCGCTGTTGATGCCCCTGTGATCGTCTACATCACCGACGACCCTTCTTCCCTTTCAACGGAGCTTCTAGGCAAGCCCCCCCTTTGATCATCCCGGTATCACCCATTACATTCTCTCATGCTTGCATTAGACTTTGCTGCTGTATTTGATTGCTCCTATTCTGATGCATAGCCTGCTTTTGAACCTGCTATTGTACCTTAGATGCTTATCCTAAACTGCTTAGTATAGGTTGGTTAGTGATCCATCAGTGACCCCTACCTTGTCCTTGTTGCCCCTGCTTCATCATCGACGACTCAATCAATGTGATCGATGACCAGAGCCCGACACCTCACATCACATCACGCCCTTTTGTTGCTCGACTCTGCAGTGTTACCATCGAGTGCTGAGGGTGGTACCCCATACATCACTCGTGATGAGATCTCTGTAGTGTAGCTACTCAGTCGTAGTCATCGAGGGTGATTCCTCCTTGACCACTCCCGATATGACTCTGTCGTGTAACCCCTCAAGTGTGAACCTCGAGGGTGGTTCCTCTTACGTTCACCTTGATGATTACATCGAGTGGAATCCATCGAGGGTGCTTCCTTGGGTTTTCCCCTTGATGTTTGGACACACGGTTACCTGGACTTTACTTGAGACCATTGATGAAGTCGGGTCGACCCTGAGGGGTACCCGCGAGTTGATGTGAAAGTCGAGCGGGCCCGTAGAGCACCCACGAGTTTTCCACATGGCACGGCCGGGCAGTCTGGGCCCTTGTCGTAAGTCCACGGGACGGGGTGATGGGGTCACATTATCGTGAGTCTCTGCTTGTCTCCGTGAGCCCCAATTGCACTAATGGTTTCGGTATTTGTTCTAAGTTGGCCTATGGCCTCTACGCACTAACCACAACGTGAGAATAGTTATGGGCCTCGACGTCGTAGTATCAGCCGAAGCTTTGTCAAACGTCCATTTCAATATCGTGGGCCTGTCGGGCCAATGCCATCCAGTATGAGGTGGTGCTTGTCCCGGCTTGTCGCACAACGACCCGGAGTGATGCGGGCGATGGGCCCAAGACCCCAGAGTGCTTAAGATGTAGACCGGTGGGGACCTCTCTGCTGAGCCTAGGTAGGGCTGCGACATGTTGATCTTCCAAGGCCGGGCATTGACCCCAGAAAGGTGTGTCTGGCCAGAGTGATCGAGCGTGTTGGGTAACATGGTGCACCCCTATAGGGAAGATATATATTTAAATACCGTGTTCGCGGTAATGAACGTTCAGACTTATATCCTGATCTTATATAACTAGAAATGGATACTTGAGATATGTGATGGATATGTGGCTCCGGGATTGCTTTCTCGCAGGGAGTCGAGGAAGGATCTCTGGGCGTTGTTGCTACAACATGTTTGTTAAATATTAAAATGCTATTCTTTACTCTTCTACATGCTGCAAGATGCTTGGAGCTGCTCGAAGATGCTAGTCTTCGATAGGCTAGGCATCCCCCCTCTATTCTAGCATTCTGCAGTTTAGGCCACAGATACAACCCTTCCATTTGATACCAATGCATACTTAGTATAGATCTGATGGTTGCGAGTACTTTGGATGAGTACTCACGGTTGATTTGCTACCCCTCCCCCCCTTCTTTCTTCTTTCCGGTTGATGCAACCATATGGTGGATCCCTGGAGCCAGCTGCCACCGTAGACGAATACTGCTACATGGAGACCACCGACGACCAAGAGTAGTTAGGAGGTCCTAGGCAGGAGGCCTTGCCTCTTCAATCGTGTTGCTTTTGTGCTAGCCTTCTTAAGGCATCCTTGTTTAACTTCTGTTTGTACTCAGATATTGTTGTTTCCGCTGACTCTTGTGTATCGAGCTATGTATTTGAGCCCTCGAGGCCTCTGGCTTGTAATATAAAGCTTGTATTACTTTATTTGTGTCTAGAGTTGTGTTGTGATTTCTTTCCGTGAGTCCCTGATCTTGATCGTACACATTTGCATGTATGATTAGTGTATGATTAAATCGGAGTGTCACAAGTTGGTATCAGAGCCGACTGCCTGTAGGAATCCCCCTTTCCAACTCCTTGGTCGAAGTTGATTCTAGTCTTTGAAAAACTGATTTACTAACATGGCTGTGTGGCTTACGGGCCCATGTCGCCAATGGGTGGTATTAGGATCTTTTACCCCTTGTCTATACTCTGGGACTCTGATCTCTCTTCTATTCGGGTTAAATGTTTTCGTTAACTCTAACTCTAGGTTCTCGTAAATACTTTCTCCCGAAGAACCCCTCACTCCATATGATTGCTAGGAGCACCAGAAGATTCTGAAGATACTCTCCGATGTTTTACCGAGTCCCTTGTAACCTTCGCCGTTGCGATCCCTACCACCGATAAATCCTTATGCGTAACTACCTATGTTGTCGTTCATACCTTCATCCCAAGTTGCTCTTGTTATTACAAGATGCCCTGAATTACTCTCTGTTGTCCTAAGAATCTGTTGAGCCTACTGCCTTGCAGCTCTTTGCCACCTGAATACCCCTACGGATAATTACTCGCGCTTGCTGAGTATCCGTTCATCCACGGTTGTTCATGTGTTTCGCAAAATTCTTTGGAATGCTATTTGATCTTCCAAAACTCCTCAGTAGCCTATTACTCTTGTTCCCCCTTACCTGCTTACACTGTGGTTACTTCCATATGTCTAGCAATGCACTTTAGCAACCTTTGTCATCATAATTTTTGAGCAATTGATTCGATGTGTTTGTGAATGCTCGCAATCTTCAATCAAAATTAGAATTCTTCCCATCGGCTCAGATGTCACTCCCGGACATGAGCTGGTGTTCGACAAATCAAGCCATGATTGATTGTTGATCTATGTCTGTTCAACTTACTTGTCTTTGATAGAGCCTCTGCTTCTGATCCACCATTTTGGAAATCATAATTCCTTTGCATTTGAGCTTTGAATTAGTCAGTTGTTTCTATAGTCTGATATCCTTGCGTTCTTTCTTCTTCTGGGTGAGTATCGATACTCACATCAGATCCCTTGTGGACCACAAGGTCCTTTGTTGGGTTTTATCAGACAGCATCCTTCATATTCAATCACCTTGTGAGCCTTTCCTCGGATACATAATGCCCTTGGTAAATTGAATCCTCTGCTTCCCCAATCGTGCTCTACTTTCGAGTTTGAGTTATTTACTCGTGAAATTTGTGGTATATGGTCATAAGATGCCCCAGTGGGTTGAACCTACACCTTCCCTAATTTGTGTGAGGCCGAAGATTATGTGAGTTATATCTACTGGCGGTTCTTCGGATAAATTCTGACCTCTTCAACATCGTCGGAGACGAGAAGTAAATGGAAGGTTATGCATTGATGAAGTGGGAGTCGACCTTGAACCTTCGTGTTCATGCCCATGGACCCGATGTGGAACTTATCATGGAAGCTTCTTGTTATAATAATAATCCCCTTGTGATAAGTTAATCTTGTATCTAATTTGGTCCTTTGCAACCGTGGTTCCGACCATGTCGTTCTCCTTTGATTCCATTTCCCGGACAAGTTAAAGTACTTGTCTTCTTCAGATCATTTCACTGTCCAACCTGTACTTTGATCTAACTTCGAATATTACCCTCTCGTATCTCAAGAATATCATGGAACTACATAACTTATTATGAGTTCTTCATCAACTATTAATTCTCGCCGTTCCAAGTTTCCACGGATTCTGAGTTGTTAGACACTCGAGAACACCGATAACTGATTCGAGTCTACACTTTTCTTTCCATTGTTTTGTTTAACCTTTCTTGTAACCTAAAATATCTGAGCAGTGATAATTCCTTGCTTATGTAAAAACCCCTCGGTGCACAAACTCTATCAGTAAGACCTTGTTACTATTGTTGATGACATCTCGGTAGCCACCGATGGACAAGAACTTTGCCTATTTGTCCGCCTCGTCTTAACAAGCAGGAAAATGGTTCTCTTCGTCCCTCGCCCTTGGTACGATGTTGTTGCCGACATAACTGACATGTTATTGTCTGACATGCCTTGCTATCAAGATCGTGCAAGATGACATCACCCTTCCTACTTTTTGTTCCACATGGTGGGCCCATAACCCACAGTTCCACAAGATCAAAACCTGACTCTCATGTACATCCCTGTCTTCCAAAATTGTTCCTCACGCTTGGTTTCCTATGTAATTCACGAGCCGTCTTCTTGTGATCTGTTTTGGTATTAGATGCAACACTTATTATCGGTGCTTTGAACCCCTCTCACGCTCTATTTTAGACATCGAACGGTTTCCTACCCGGTTGAAGCTTCTTATTGCTCCTCCTTACCTTGCTCTCCATGACTTTCTTGAATTTCAACTCGAGAGATGCCTCTATGCCACGTTCACCAAGATAGCCCCAGGTACCTATCTTCTGTCGAGTTCCGTCCTTCCCGGGTCTTTCCCCCTTACTACGCCCCTTAAATTTCGGGACGAGATTTCTTGTAGTGGAGGAGAATTATGACGCCCGGATAATTAAGCTACAGTAATCCCCCGTTAATGGTGCCATGTCATCATGTTACTGTTTTCTAACCTCTGCTTGATCCAAATTTCCATTCAAATTCAAAACCAAGTTTAAAGTCAAAATTCAAATTTTGTCAGACATGAAAACTAAAATGTTCACAATAGTTTATAAATTCACCTGATCATTTTCATGTTGAAACCAGCCTCATTTGAATTTCCAAAATGCCCCTGAAATTTAATTTGGTGGTCCAGCAACAATTAAATTGGCCTTTCCAATTTCTAAAAATGGTTAGGCAACTCCTTTTGACCCCAAACTTTTTGTGCCATCTCAAGATATTGTGTTAAAATTATGTGCCAAGTTTTGTTCAAGGCAAAAATCATTTGGTGTCCCAACTAAATGCAAAAGGAAAGAAAAAAAATGAAAAACAAAAAAAAAATAAAAAAATAAAAGGCCACCCCCCTAATGGGCCTCGTGGCCCAGTTGGCCATCCAGCTGGTTGGACAGGCAGGCCCACTCGAGCCACCCAAGCCACCGAGGGGATAAGACTCCCCCTCGGCCTCGTCCTCGTCAGCCCTAGATATTTCCCCCCTCGTTCGACTCTCTCCCTCTCGGTTATCTTTGCCGGAGCGCCATCGACGCCGTTGCCGCGCCCTCGACCCCTTCCCTCACCATGCTGACGCGTCTAGCGGCTCCACCAGCCTCCGCCACGTCTGCTACAAGCCCCGGATGGAGCTCGGAGTCGCCGCATCAAGCGGGTCGACGCCTCCCCGACATGTCTCCCTTCTCGAACGCTGCTGCCCTCTTCGTCGTCTCTGGCCACCTCGACCCTCCCCCGAGCCTGCTTTAGCACACCTGCAGGAGCCCGGTGAGCAACCCTCGCCTCGCCTTCCATTTCCCTCATCGTAGACGCCGTAGCCATCATCCCTGAGTTTGTTTGAACCTCCCGTGTAAGCATATGCGTACATGCGTGCGTGATGTGCTGCTCCTGCGCCCTGCTTGCTGTTGCACCGTCGCTGCTGCTGCTAGTGCTGCTGCCGCGTATCACCACCGTCTTCTTCTACTTCTCCTGCCTGTTGGCCGCTGCGCCACTCATCGTCGTTGTCTTTGCCGCGTCCAACGTCGTGCCCCCGCTCCCGCCCATGTCGCCGCCTTTCGCTGACGCCCGGCCACCCCTGCTGCTCTCTGCCACGCGCACGGGCCACTCGCGCCGCCCGCCCGTGCAGGCCACCGCTCCCAGCACCTTAAGCCGTCCTGGCGCCCGCTGGCCGCACGCGAACCACCACTGCCCCGCTCTGCATCGCTCTGCCCGCCGCTGCGTGCCCAGCCGCACGCGCTTGGCTGCCGCAGCCGCACACGATGGCGCACGCCCGCATCCCCCAGCGCTCGCGCGCGGCCGCCCCATGCGCTCGCCTCCGCCTGCCGCGGCCGGCCATCGAGCCTCGACGAGGCCACGACCTCGTGCCGCCGTGCCGGGCTACGGCCTCCGTCGGCACTCCTATTGCCCCGTTCGGGTGCACGGGCGCCCACGCCCGCAGCGCCCCTACGCTTGTTAACCCGTGTGGCCTCCTGGGCCACTTACAAGTGGGGCCCGCCCCTGTTAAAAAAGAAGAAAAAGAAATATGTACACATAAAAATAAAAATAATTTAATTAATTAATTAATTAATTAACCATAATTAATTATGTTTAATTAACCTAATTGCATATTAGTCTAATTAAACCTGTTTAGTTAAAATCTGTCTATGACAAACGGCCCCACTGCCCTGTTTGACTAGTCAATGGTCAATGTTGACTGATGACGTCATGCTGACGTCATCTAATGCAGTATTTACCTTTTAGTTAATACTAATATTAGAAACCAATTAAAACTTTGGGAATTCTTAGAGAAATATCCGTAGCTCGGATGAAAATGTTTTCTACATGAAAGTTACTCAAAACGATGAGACGAATCCAGATACGATCTTCGTTTGTATGTCACACGTCCTTAGCATAGCAAACGTCAAACTTTTCCCCTCCGTTTCATCTGTCTGACAAACGTCCGGAACCGTGAAAACATTCCGGATGTTTTCCCCCGTTGCCAGTATCGCCTAACACTACGTTAGAACACCCCTAGCGTTGCTTATTGTGTTGCCATGCATAGTATTGCACTTGTTTGCTCTATATTTATTGTTTCTTCCCCCTCTTCTCTCTGGTAGACCCCGAGATCGCTGTTGATGCCCCTGTGATCGTCTACATCATCGACGACCCTTCTTCCCTTTCAACGGAGCTTCCAGGCAAGCCCCCCCCATTTGATCATCCCGATATCACCCATTCCATTCTCTCATGCTTGCATTAGACTTTGCTGCTGTATTTGATTGCTCCTATTCTGATGCATAGCCAGCTTTTGAACCTGCTGTTGTACCTTACTTGCTTATCCTAAACTGCTTAGTATAGGTTGGTTAGTGATCCATCAGTGACCCCCACCTTGTCCTTGTTGCCCCTGCTTCATCATCGACGACTTGATCAACGTGATCGATGACCAGAGCCTGACACCTCACATCACATCACGCTCTTTTGTTGCTCGACTCTGCAGCGTACCATCGAGTGCCAATGGTGGTACCCCATACATCAGTCGTGATGAGATCTCTGTAGTGTAGCTACTCGGTCATAGTCATCGAGGGTGATTCCTCCTTGACCACTCCCGATATGACTCTGTCGTGTAACCCCTCAAGTGTGAACCTCGAGGGTGGTTCCTCTTACGTTCACCTTGATGATTACATCGAGTGGAATCCACTGAGGGTGATTCCTCGGGTTTTCCCCTTGATGTTCGGACACATAGTTACCTTGACTTTACTTGAGACCATTGATGAAGTCGGGTCGGCCCTGAGGGGTACCCGCGAGTTGATGTGAAAGTCGGGTGGGCCCGTAGAGCACCCACGAGTTTTCCACGTGGCACGGCCGGGCAGTCTGGGCCCTTGCCGTAAGTCCATGAGACAGGGCGACTGGGTCACATTATCGTGAGTCTCTGCTCGTCTCCGCGAGCCCCCAATGCACTAATGGTTTGGGTATTTCTTCTGTGGCCTCTGGCCTTTACGCAGTAATCACCACGCGAGAATAGTTATGGGCATCGACGTCGTAGTATCAGCCGAAGCTTTGTCAGACATCCAGTTCAGCATCATGGGCCTATCGGGCCAGTGCCATCCAGTATGAGGTGGTGCTCGTCCCGGCTCGTCGCGTAACGACCCGGAGTGATGCGGGCGATGGGCCCAAGACCCCAGAGTGCTTAAGATGTAGACCGGTGGGGACCTCTCTGCTGAGCCTAGGTAGGGCTGCGATGTGTTGATCTTCCAAGGCCGGGCATTGACCCCAGAAAGGTGTGTCTGGCCAGAGTGATCGAGCGTGTTGGGTAACATGGTGCACCCCTATAGGGAAGATATATATTTAAATACCGTGTTCGCGGTAATGAACGTTCAGACTTATATCCTGATCTTATATAACTAGAAATGGATACTTGAGATATGTGATGGATATGTGGCTCCGGGATTGCTTTCTCGCAGGGAGTCGAGGAAGGATCTCTGGGCATTGTTGCTACAACATGTTTGTTAAATATTAAAATGCTATTCTTTACTCTTCTACATGCTGCAAGATGCTTGGAGCTGCTTGAAGATGCTAGTCTTCGATAGGCTAGGCCTTCCCCCTCTATTCTGACATTTTACAGTTTAGTTCACAGATACAACCCTTCAATTTGATACTAATGCATACTTAGTATAGATCTGATGTTTGCGAGTACTTTGGATGAGTACTCACGGTTGGTTTGCTACCCCTTTCCCCCTTTTTTCTTCTTTCCGGTTGATGCAACCAGATGGTGGATCCCTGGAGCCAGCTGCCACCGCAGACGGATACTGCTATGTGGAGACCGCCGACGACCAGGAGTAGTTAGGAGGTCCCAGGCAGGAGGCCTCGCCTCTTCGATCGTGTTGCTTTTGTGCTAGCCTTCTTAAGGCATCCTTGTTTAACTTATGTCTGTACTTAGATATTGTTGCTTCCGCTGACTCTTGTGTATCGAGCTATGTATTCGAGCCCTCGAGGCCCCTGGCTTGTAAATAAAGCTTGTATTATTTTATTTGTGTCTAGAGTTGTGTTGTGATATCTTCCCGTGAATCTTTGATCTTGATCGTACACATTTGCGTGTATGATTAGTGTATGATCGGGGCGTCACATAAACCATGCAGTTTGAAACAGCTAAGTGTTAGCGATTCGGCACACAATTTCAGACCAGGGGCATTGCTGGCATTCAACACACAACTCATACAACAATCTGATACTACAACATCTAAAAAGAACCGAATAGTTGATTATAGACATAGCTCAAAAGAACATGCCCTTATATGCTCCACAAACCTGAATTCTTACATTTCCTATGAATTTGATAGGACCAGTTCTATTATATTATACAAAGAAACTGAAATTGATCAGAGTATCCGTGCAAGGGATGGACGCCCCAACGGCTCTCGTGCGACAGGGCGACCAGGGAGGCGATTCCGCGGCACCGGCGGGGGCTTCCTGGTGGTGCCGGAGGAGGGATGGACGGCGGTTCGCCCGGCGGTGGGGCGCGCCCGGTGCCGCGCCTCGCCCGGCGGGAGGCCCCCTGGCCCGCTCCCCTCTGGTAGCCGGTTCTGGGCGTTGGGGGTGGCGTCTCCAACGACGAAGAGGAGGAGGAGCTCGTTCAGGTAAGTGGACAGGTGAGTGGTGGTGATGAGCCGAGGCCGTCGTCGACGTGCTCGGTGGGTGACTTTGTCACCCGTGCGGAGGAGCTGGGGGGCTCCTTCGTGGCCGGTCGCCGGCGTGCGTTCGCCCCTAGCGGGCGTGGCAGGCGCTGCCTTGCGCCGAGGATCTGGCGACCGCCGAGGGGTGTGGATGCGGGCCCTGAGGGCCGCTCACAAACCCTGCCGGAGGTGGGACGCCAGGAGCTGGCGCTGGCTGTGCCTCTCTCGGGCTCGGCTTGCTCACCGGAGTCGACAGGGGTCGACGACAGTGGTGCGGCGGATCCCGCAAGGGCGATGCGGGCCATGGCTAGGGTTTTGGTGCTGCCGCCACCTGGGTCGGGCCCCTCGCTGGGCCTTTCGGACTGGCCCAGTCTACCTTTGCGTGGGCTGGGGGGCCCATTGGCCGACCCATCCTCGCCCGTACCAGAGGGGACGCAGGGGCGCTCCTCGGTGCTTGGGCCTGGGCCGCCTGGCGCGGTTGCTTTGCGCCCGCACGTGTCTAGTGTTGGAAATATGCCCTAGAGGCAATAATAAAAGTATTATTATATTTCCTTGTTCATGATAATTGTCTTTTATTCATGCTATAACTGTATTATCCGGAAATCGTAATACACGTGTGAATACATAGACCACAATATGTCCCTAGTGAGCCTCTAGTTGACTAGCTCATTGTGATCAACAGATAGTCATGGTTTCCTGGCTATGGACATTGGATGTCATTGATAACGGGATCACATCATTAGGAGAATGATGTGATGGACAAGACCCAATCCTAAGCCTAGCACAAAGATCGTGTAGTTCGTTTGCTAGAGCTTTGCCAATGTCAAGTATCTCTTCCTTTGACCATGAGAGCGTGTAACTCCTGGATACCGTAGGAGTGCTTTGGGTGTATCAAACGTCACAACGTAACTGGGTGACTATAAAGGTGCACTACAGGTATCTCCGAAAGTATCTATTGTTTTATGCGGATCGAGACTGGGATTTGTCACTCCGTGTAAACGGAGAGGTATCTCTGGGCCCACTCGGTAGGACATCATCATATGCGCAATGTGACCAAGGAGTTGATCACGGGATGATGTGTTACGGAACGAGTAAAGTGACTTGCCGGTAACGAGATTGAACAAGGTATTGGATACCGACGATCGAATCTCGGGCAAGTAACATACCGCTAGACAAAGGGAATTGTATACGGGATCGACTGAGTCCTTGACATCGTGGTTCATCCGATGAGATCATCGTGGAACATGTGGGAGCCAACATGGGTATCCAGATCCCGCTGTTGGTTATTGACCGGAGAACGTCTTGGTCATGTCTACATGTCTCCCGAACCCGTAGGGTCTACACACTTAAGGTTCGATGACGCTAGGGTTATAAAGGAAGTTTGTATGTGGTTACCGAATGTTGTTCGGAGTCCCGGATGAGATCCCGGACGTCACGAGGAGTTCCGGAATGGTCCGGAGGTAAAGATTTATATATGGGAAGTCCTATTTTGGCCACCGGAAAATGTTCAGGTTTTTTCGGTATTGTACCGGGAAGGTTCTAGAAGGTTCCGGAGTGGGGCCCACCTGCATGGGGGGACCCACATGAACGTGGGTAGTGGGGGCAAGGCCCCACACCCCTGGTCAAGGCGCAACAAGATCCCCCCTTAGAAGGAATAAGATCATATCCCGAAGGGATAAGATCAAGATCCCTAAAAAGGGGGGATAACAATCGGTGGGGAAGGAAATGATGGGATTTCTTTCCTCCCACCTTGGCCAACGCCCCAATGGACTTGGAGGGAAAGAAACCAGCCCCTCCACCCCTATATATAGTGGGGAGGCGCATGGGAGCTTTAGACGAAGTTCTGGCGCAGCCCTCCCCCTCTCCAACTCCACCTCCTCCTGAGTAGTGCTTGGCGAAGCCCTGCAGGATTGCCACGCTCCTCCATCACCGACACGCCGTTGTGCTGCTGCTGGATGGAGTCTTCCTCAACCTCTCCCTCTCTCCTTGCTGGATCAAGGCGTGGGAGACGTCACCGGACTGTACGTGTGTTGAACGCGGAGGTGCCGTCCCTTCGGCACTTGATCATCGGTGATTTGAATCACGACGAGAACGACTCCTTCAACCCCGCTCACTTGAACGCTTCCGCTTAGCGATCTACAAGGGTATGTAGATGCATTCTCTTTCTACTCGTTGCTGGTCTCTCCATAGATAGATCTTGGTGACACGTAGGAAAATTTTGAATTTCTGCCACGTTCCCCAACAACTAGGCCCGAGCCCACAGCGTTGGTGGAGGTGCGGCCGCATTCGCCTATATATAGGTGGCTGTGGCTGCCGAAGGGTGCCCTAGATCTGTCGCTAGGGTTTCCCGCTTCCCTCTCGCAGGTGCGGTGATTCGGTCACCTCGTGCGCTGTCTGCATCACTCCCCTCCTCCCCCCCCACTCTCCTGCTCGTTTGCCACCATGGTGCGGATGGGATCCCGCCGCGTGGAGAAGCCACCGATGTCGCCCCCGATCCCGGCAGCCGAGCGTCAACGCGAGCAAGATCTGAGGGCGAGGGTGCTCTCCAAGGCGCCGTCGCCTCAGGCGACGGAGGGGGGGTGGGGGCCGCCGCCTCCTTGGTGGCTCGCGGAGCAAGAGCGGAAGAAGATGGAGGATCGCGAGCGCAAAAAGAAGAAGAAAGAGGAATATCGGCGTCGGGGTCTCGAGCAGAAGAATGAGCTCAAGAGGAAGGAATCCCTTCTTCCTCCGAGCGGCGAGCGGGCAGGGGATCCACTCGCCAAGAAGCAGAAGCAGAAGGGGGCTAGCCCGGCGCTGCTGCCGTTGCCGGCCGGGCCGTCGGTGTCGAAGGGGTCGGCCGATGCCCCGATCCCAGTGGAGGAGTCCGACGGGCCAGAATGCTTCAAGTGTGGTCGGGTGGGCCACTACCAGAACATGTGTCTCTTCAAGCCCCTGTGCGTCGTCTGCCATGAGGAGGGACACGCGTCGGCGCACTGCCCCTCTCGCGGGCGACCGTTGCTGCTACAGATCATGGGCAATGCCATTCCCGGCGAGGGCTTTTTCTGCCTCCCCTACGTGGAGACGGAGGGCGAGGAGAGCCGGGCCCCGGTGGTGGCGGATGCGGCGTTCATCTCGGCGGCGCCTGGCAAGCTATCGATTCCCATCTTGGAGGCAGAGCTCCCTCACCTCTTCGAAGAGGAATGGGATTGGCAGGTGGCGGCCGTCGGAGACGACACGTTCTCCGTTGTCTTCCCCAACAAGGCCATGCTGCGGATGGCGACGCGAAGCGGCAAACTCTATCTATCCCTCAACGACATCATGGCGGATATCAAAGAAGCGACTCAGGAAGCGCCCAAGGCCGATCTCATGCCGGATGTGTGGGTTAAGCTCTGGGGAGTGCCACCCAAGCACCATCGTGTGGACCGTCTCATGGCAGGGACCGTGATGATCGGGCGCCCGATGGAGGTGGACAAGGCGTCACTGGCGGGGCTGGGTCCTGTGCGGATGCGTTTTGCGTGCAGATCCCCGTCTAAGCTCAAAGGCTATGTCTAGGTGTGGTTCAACAGTGAGGGCTTCACCTTCCGCCTGGAGGCCGAGTCGGGTGGCAATCAGGGTGATGCCCCCCCTCCCCTTCCCCCGGCTACCATGGATAAGGGTCCGGATGACAAGGACAAGGACAAGGACAAGGATACGAGCATGGGCGACGACTCCATCGACACCGCGTCCTGGGATAAGCTGGGCCTCAAGGACAAGGCTTCCGACGCCGCGGCACCGGATTCGGGGGCCGCAAAGGATCTGGAGGAACGCCAAGTGGGCGTGGGCAGCAACAAGACGAGCTTCAATCAATATGGCTCCAACATGTCCCTCGGCCTCGACCTCGACAAGGGCATTTCGGCTTCGTGCGATTCGGAGGGCCGCTCCATGCTCGTCTCCCCGGTGGCTGCGGATGTGGGTGGGCAGCACGCTGTCACGCCGCGTTCCCCTATGTCTGTGCGCGGTCCTGGTAGCGGCGGGGTGCGGCTCCACAAGAAGCCGGCGGGCCGCAAGACTCCTCAGGTGATGCCTGTGAGCCCACTATTGGTCCGTGTGGGCATGCCTGTCTCGCTCCGGCCGGTGGTGATGGCGCTGGCCTCCCCGGAGGGTCCGGTCGGTGGTCCGGCGCCAGCGCCCCCCCCCCCTCCTCCTTCGGACGCGCTGCGGGCGGAGGTGTCCAAGGCGGCTCCCATCTCCACGGCCAAACGCTCCAAGGCGGTGGTGACGACCCCGGTGGCTCAAGAGCGGGTGAGTGCTCGTGCGAAGGGCGCCAAGGGCACCCTTCCTGCTCTTCAGCGTGCTCAGCTTTTGGTGGCTCAGAAGTACATGGAGATCGAAGGTAACCCCATACCCCGTTTTACGATTTTTGATGATTATTCAGATGAGCGCCTCGGGGGTATTTTAGCGGATAGTGGGGTAGATTTGTCTGATGAGGGGGAGGCGCGTGAGCTCCTATCTCTCATCTGGGCTAAAGAAATTGCGCAAGCCGCACTGGCCCAGGCAGCGGCGGCCCGCATTGCGCCGACAGCAGAAGAAGCAGGGGCTTCTCTTTTGCCTGTTGCGCGGCCCGATCGGGTGGACACACCAGCAGGGGCTGCGCCGTCCCCCTCAGCCCGTGGTCCTGTCAAGACACGGCGCGTGGCCAAAGCGGTTACTGCCCGTGGTATCCGCCTCCGCAACTGCATAATCTAATGTGTTTCATTTTCTGGAACATCCGAGGCTTCGGCCACGTTGGGAGGCGGACCCAGCTAAAAGAATTCATTCGCGTTGAGGATATCGATGTTGTTGGCTTGCAGGAAACCATTAAAACTGAATTCTCTCACCGAGACCTGCTAGCCATCGATCCTCTCGAGCGCTTTGTATGGCACTGGGTGCCTGCGGTGGGTCACTCGGGGGGCCTACTTCTTGGGGTCGGCTTCGTTTGTTGCGAGGTGGTGGCGTGGGATGTCGGTCGTTTCTTCGTGTCGGCACACGTTCGCCATCGTGCAACCCTCCGCGAGTGGGAGGTTATCGTCGTGTACGGCCCGGCTGATCACTCGCTCTCTCAGGAGTTCTTGGGGGAACTACAGGAGAAGGTTGCGGCCTTAGGTGTGCGCAACCTGCCGCTGATCGTTGGGGGGGATTTCAATTTAATCCGTTCGGGAGCGGACAAGAACAACGGGATCATTAACTGGACAAGGGTGTCCATGTTTAATAACGCGATCGCGTCTATGGCCCTTAGGGAAGTGGCCCGCGTAGGCGCTCGATACACTTGGACAAACAAGCAGTTGACACCAGTTCGGTCAGTGCTTGACTGAGTGTTCATGTCCGCGGAGTGGGAAATGTTGTTTCCCGTGTGCTCTCTACACGCTGAAACGAGGATCGGGTCGGATCACGTCCCTCTGATCCTCTCCTCGGGGGAGGATAGGTTAAAACGAAGCCCCCGATTTTTCTTTGAGACTGCGTGGTTTCAGCACCCGGAGTTCGAGCAACTCTTCCTCTCCAAATGGGAGACTTGTGTTGCACGGATCGGGTACACGCGTGGGCCCATGGAATTCTGGATTGCCGCAGGGGCGGGGATGCGTGCGGCTCTAAAAGGCTAGGGGGCCAACCAGGGTCGTGAGGATAAGTTGCTCCGTGCGCGTTTGGTCGCGGACCTTGCCCGTATGGATGCAGCTACGGACTCTCAGGTCTTCTCGGAGCAAGACTGGGCCCAGCGCTACGCTGTTGAGGCCCAAGTAGAGGCTCTCTTACGGGCTGAGGAGGAGTATTGGCGTAGGCGCGGAGGAATCAAGTGGATGCTCAAGGGGGACGCGAACACACAATATTTCCACGCCTATGCTAACGGCCGGCGTCGTAAATGCACCATCCTAAGACTGCAATCTGAGCAGGGGCTCCTTTTGCGTCAACAGGATATTGTTCGACATATTTACGACTTTTACATTCAGTTGATGGGCTCCAGGGAGGAGGCCCGGGCTCGGCTGCGGTCGGATGTTTGGGACCCCGCGCTGCGGGTCTCGGTCGAGGAGAATGAAGGCTTGGGCCTCGCCTTCCTTCCCCAGGAGATCGACCAGGCCGTCCTTGGGATGCGCTCTGACACCGCTCCGGGTCCGGATGGGTGGCCGGTGGCGATGTTCAAAAGGTTTTGGCAAGTGCTCAAGGGACCTATTTTCGAAGTTTGTAATGGGTTTATGCGTGGTACAGTAGACATCTCCCGCCTTAACTTTGGGGTTCTCTCTCTTATTCCCAAAGTCTAGGGCGCGAACAACATTAGACTCTTCCGCCCTATAGCACTTATCAATGTCCCATTTAAGATTTGTTCTAAAGCTTGTTCTACGCGCTTATCTCCGATAGCTCATCGTATTATTAGTAGGAATCAGTCGGCTTTTATTCGTGGTCGCAACATTTTGGAGGGACCGCTGGCCCTCCAAGAAATCGTTCACTTGCTCAAATGCTCTCGCCAGCCGGCGATTCTTTTAAAATTAGATTTTGAGAAGGCGTATGATCAAGTGAACTGGGAGTTCCTCCGACAAACCCTTTTGGATCGAGGATTTTCGTCGGTTTGGGTCCACCGTATGATGCAATTGGTCTCGGGAGGCCAAACGGCGATCGCGGTCAATGGAGAAGTAGGGAACTTATTTCGCAACAAGCGTGGGCTGCGTCAAGGGGACCCAGCCTCACCGTTGCTTTTCAACTTTGTGGCAGACGCCCTGGGCGCCATGCTCGACAAAGCTCGCGCAGCTGGCCACATTAGGGGAGTGGTCGGAAACCTGATCCCAGGAGGCGTGTCACACTTGCAGTATGCGGATGACACTCTTCTCCTTTTTGAACCGGACGCCCACAGTATCGCACGGTTAAGGCCATCTTGCTGTGTTTTGAACTCATGTCCGGGCTAAAAATTAACTTCCAAAAGTGTGAAGTGGTGTCCATAGGGATGGACGCGGCCGAAAGTGAACGGGTGGCCAACTTGCTTAATTGCAAACTTGGGAAGTTTCCGTTTACCTACCTCGGCCTCCCAATCACAAAGAAGAAATGCACGATTGCCGATTGGGAGCCTCTCACCACTAAGGTGGCAGACCGGGTATGTCCGTGGAGAGGTCGATTTATGTCTTCAAGGGCAAGACTAATCCTTTCCAACTCCAGCCTCTCATCCCTACCTATGTTTGCCATGGGTATGTTCTTGTTGGCTGATGGGGTCCACACGAAAATGGACACCCCGCGGGCACGTTTCTTTTGGGAAGGAGCGGACCCTAAACGGAAATACCACATGGTTAAGTGGCATGCTGTTTGCAGACCTAAAGCCCAGGGGGGGCTCGGGATCATCAACTCTAAGTTGATGAACATAGCGCTTATGTGTAAGTGGATCTGGAAGTTGTCCCAGGGAGGGACCGGCCTCTGGATTGATCTCCTTCGTGCCAAGTATTTCCCTCAAGGGAATTTCTTTGAGGCAACTCCGCAGGGGTCCCCATTCTGGACCTCCATCCAAGCCCTCAAACCATACTTCGCCAGGGGTGCGAGGTTCACGGTTAATAACGGCCGCTCCACGTGTCTTTGGCACGACGTTTGGACAGGCCAGCAGCCCCTTTGGTCGGAGTTCACCCATCTTTACTCCATTGCGGTTGAGCCCAACCAATTGGTTGCTTCGGCCCTTAGTGCCACTCCGCCCCCAATACACTTCAGAAGGGAGCTTGCGGGACAGGAGCTGGCAGATTGGGATCGCCTCCGGGCTCTGTTAGCAAATGTGCGTCTGTCGGACTCCGCAGACGTGGTCTCCTGGAGACTTTCGGGTTCTGGCAAGTTCACTGTCAAGTCCCTATATCGTGAGTTATGTCACGGTCATGCGCCTATGGCAGCCACGGGGCTTTGGAAGGCGCGAATCCCACTAAAGATTAAGGTCTTCCTATGGCAACTATGCCAAGATCGCCTTCCTACCTCTATCAATATAGCTAAGCGCAATGGCCCCGCTTCCGGTCCTTGCGCTTTGTGTGTTGTCGCGGAAGATGCTGACCATGCATTCTTCCGGTGTCCTTTGGCGCGCTTTGCTTGGAGTGCGGTCCGTGAGGCCGCTGGGGTGGACTGGGATCCACGCTCACGCTCTGAGCTTGTGTCTCTTTTATCCTCGATCCAGGGATCTCTTCACCGGATCATGTGGACGTGCGCCTCGGCCATGTTATGGGACTTATGGAACATTCGTAACAAGCTTACTATTGAGGGAGTGTTTCCCTCTCACCCCGCTGATGTTATATTCAAATGCATCTTATTCTTGCAGCAGTGGGCGCCGCTGGGAAGGCAACAGGACTTTGATCTACACCGACAAGCTATCGCTCGACTTCGCTTCGTCTACTCCGCGTCTCGAGCTCCGTCTCCTCCGTCTGCTGCCTCATAGGGATGGGCAGTCCTTTTGGTGTTGTTTCCCCCCGAGCCTGCGCGCTCGTAAGTTTTGGCTGGTTATGCCATGTACTGCACTTTATCTTGCCGTCGTGACCTTTGTGGCATGCCTTAGAACTTGGTGACCTCCGTCTGTTTGGATGTTTCGTTTATATACGCTGCCTATGTTGAGGGCTTTATTAATTTAAAGCCGGACGTCCCTGACGTCTATGTTCTATAAAAAAGAAACTGAAATTGATTTCCATATTTCTAGCCTGTGCAAATGTACATTTTTACGCTGAAAAGTTGTGCATTTATAAATTGCGTGACTACCAAATAACCACTAATAAAGAATATGTGTTCAAGATCGCTTGAAAAAAATTCTTGTACAAAAATATTACACTATTGCATCATGCAGGCGAGTCAAAACAAGAATTGATACAACTAAAAAATGAACACAAGAATTGATAAATTATACATTGATTTTTCTATCTAGGAATATTTTGTTGTTGTTAGAATTATCTAGTGAACTATCAACGTCTAAAATGCTTAATAGATAAAATAAAAAGGTAAACTTTATGATGAATCTAATGATTCTTCAGGCGAGTATTATGGATGTTGATATTAATTTTTTCTATAAACTCGATCAAACATGCACATGCTTGACTTAAAAAAAAACTATCATGCACTACATATTTTTGAAACAGAGGAATTATATTTTATAAAGTTACCGTTCTCTCCTCTGGAGCCACTCGTCTTGCTTGCAGGAGCCCCATTTTTTTGCATTTCCCTGCCATGTCCTTGTACAGCCGGCCGCGCAATGTCTGGCAGTTTCGGCACCAGGGGTACCCCAAGCAAGAAGCATCCTCTTCGTGGTTACCAAACACAGCGCGTCGCCATCACCTGCCGTTCGTCGCAACCTAGGAGCTGATAAATACGACATGCGGCCAACTACATAGTACATATAGAGCCAGAGGTTGCCCAGAAGAACTCGAGGCGTCACTCTTGGGCGACGGAGAGATATGAGGGCCATGCCCTGCGCCGTGTCGCTCATCCAGCAGCTGCTGCTGGTGCTGCTGCTCGTCGCGCCATGGCGAGGCGGCGGCGCGACGGTGGCTCGAGCTCTCAACTTCACGAGGGTGGACTTCCCCGGGGACTTCGTATTCGGGGCCGGCACGTCGGCCTACCAGGTACGTGCGTGTCAGCTCGGCGTAGCGGCACAGCTTTTTGGTCCTAGCGCCTGTTTCCCGTGATGGAACGGAGCAGCCTTTGCTTTGTTTTTCTCGTCGATTTGATGGGTTTCTTGATTGTTTTTGTGTTGCGGGTTCAGTACGAGGGGGCGACCGACGAAGACGGGAGGAGCCCAAGCATTTGGGACACTTTTACTCATGCAGGTGATGATAATCTCACATCTTATGGGCTCTGTGCATGATCATATTTACATGTAGCTTTATGGCTAAATGAATTTATTTCTCTTTCTTGAGTTCCCTCCATGATCATGTCTGTGATCGTTGATTGTAATTTCTCCAATTCTGAATGAAAAGCAGAGCACCTTCTATGTTGGTCAAAAAAATTATTAACAGAAGCAGAACTGTTTTTGCTACTCTTTTGCGTATGATAATTCAGTGCCAGGCACCACCGCATCTGGGATCAAAGAAGATTTTATCTAGCAGAACTAGTTGCCTGCACATTTTACAAAACATGTGCAGCTTTAGAAAGAACTTTTCAGATGACTGAGGGGCAGAGAATTCAAGCTGGGATAGTGGTAAAAACAAATTCTTTCTTGCCTGAAACATGTGTTGAACAAGGCAGAATTTGGCAGAGAACAGAGCAATTTCCCTAAGCTCCAGCTAAAATCCCCTGCCCCAGAACTTGCTCTATCTCTGGCCTTCCTAAAAAAAAGCTGCACATGATCGTCCCACCTCTCAACACAACAAAAGTACAGTACTAACTTTTGCTGATAATGCACGGAACTGACGATAGCGTTGTTGATCTGACCATGACCACAGGGAGGATGCCAGACAAGAGCACCGGCGATTTGGGCGCAGACGGCTACCACAGATACAAGGTCTGCATATGTTCTTCCACCAGTGCACTAGGCTAGCCTAGCTTAGCTTGCATACAAAAGTGGAATCGTCTCTTGAATTTTTCGGATCGACAGCGACGCCTTGCGTTGGTTTCTAGGCGTATGCATCGTTCTGGTTGGAACTCATGTGGCCGTCATCTTCAACCGTTTCTTGTTGCCAAATGGACTATGATACTACGGCTACAACTTTCGTGAGAACATGTGCAGGCTCATCTCGGAGAAACTGAAAAATGTGCAGAAGAAGATTGTAACTTTGACCGTCTGTGCGTGGGATCCTA
Source organism: Triticum aestivum (assembly GCF_018294505.1). Taxonomy (NCBI): domain Eukaryota; kingdom Viridiplantae; phylum Streptophyta; class Magnoliopsida; order Poales; family Poaceae; genus Triticum; species Triticum aestivum. The sequence continues at coordinate 440,029,697 of NC_057795.1, forward strand.
CTATTCGAATTTCACCGTGTCAAATGACGTACCGTTAGGTTTTCCATGCTCGGTTATTTTTTCTCCTACTACTTAAGTGCCCATATACTGCATTATGTAGGAGGACGTGGAGTTGATGAGCGACACCGGCCTGGAGGCGTACCGGTTCTCCATTTCCTGGTCTAGGCTCATTCCAAGTAAGAACACACCAGTTGCACCTTATTTGGAAGACGAAGACTTGTCACCCTTGCAGACTCCCCTGAGTGATGATTTTATATTTTCTTCATGAAAACAGGAGGAAGAGGGCCCGTGAATCCTAAAGGGCTAGAGTACTACAACAACCTGATAAATGAGCTGACAAAAAGAGGTAGTACAAAACATCCATGAATCAATGTCGGAATTCCCTTTTTCAGGCTCATATCTTTGTGTTACCCGTCGCTGCAGGAATCCAGATACATGTGACCTTGTACCACCTCGACTTCCCTCAGATCCTCGAAGACGAGTACCACGGCTGGCTCAGCCCCAGGGTCGTGTAAGAAGATCTTACCATTTGGCTACGCACGTACATTCTGATGGGTGTTGCAAGTGCAAGGGTGTGCATTCTGATGGGTGTTGCATGCATGCATATGCAGGGACGACTTCACGGCGTTCGCGGACGCGTGCTTCCGGGAGTTCGGGGACCGCGTGCGACACTGGACCACCATGGACGAGCCCAACGTGATCGCCATCGCCGCCTACGACAGCGGCGCCTTCCCGCCGTGCCGCTGCTCGGCGCCCTTCGGGATGAACTGCACCACGGGGGACTCCACCGTGGAGCCCTACACCGTGGCGCACCACTCCATCCTGGCGCACGCCTCCGCGGTCAGGCTCTACCGGGACAAGTACCAGGCCTCGCAGGGGGGCGTCGTCGGCATGAACATCTACAGCTTCTGGAACTACCCCTTCTCCCCCACCCCCGCCGACGTCGCCGCCACGCGGAGGTCGCTCGACTTCATGGTCGGCTGGTGAGATGATCTTCTCGACGACAGTTGTATATTTTCTATCTAGTATAAGCGTGTGTTTCTATCTGAATATATAACAGGTTTTTTTTTGGGCCTTCTTGTTCAGGATCTTGGACCCCTTGGTGAAAGGAGACTACCCTGAGATCATGAAGAAGAAGGCTGGGTCACGGATTCCGTCCTTCACCAAAGAGCAGTCGGAGCTCATCCGTGGGGCCATCGACTTCGTCGGCATCAACCACTACACGTCGGTGTACGTCAGCGATGGGAAGAGCGGCGCCGACGCGAGCCTCCGGGACTACAACGCCGACATGTCTGCTACATTCAGAAGTAAGTCTAGATTTATTTATTTTTGGATCAAGAAACAATCTGGGGAAAATGAAATGAAGGCATCGTTTGTTTGTTTGTTTGTTTGTTTTGTGTTTCAGTGTCAAGGAATGATAGCGGTACTGGTCAGGTACTTTTGCTACTCTTTTCTTTCATTTGTACCTTTTCTTTAGATGAATTTGTGGTAAAACCAATCAAATTGACCTTTACCTTTCCATTATTGGTACAGTTCATCCCTATCAACATGCCCAATGATCCACAAGGGCTGCAATGTATGCTCCAGTACCTCACGGACACATACCAGAACATCCCTATCTATGTCCAAGAAAATGGCAAGCCTTCTCATCTTTTGTCTATAATCTTTCTCTTTACAGTATTTTTCATTGTTTTAATTTGAAAGTGGGGCCAATTCAAAGAAGAGGCGCCCTATAAAAATCAGGGTATGCTGCTTGTTGTGGCGTGCACACGGTAATATATCGTATCCCAGATCATGGGCACTGCAGTCTTATGCGTTCTACAATCCTTCGGAAGTGCCTAAAATAATCCAATGATGAAATTCCACATTGCCATGGTTTGCAAAAAAAATACATTGCTGGTAAATTCTGCAAAACTGAGACACTATGTTGCCGCTTCATCACCGAGTTACTCCCTCCGTTCCGAATTACTTGTCGCACATATGGATGTATCTAGATGTATTTTAGTTCTAGATACATCCATTTCAGCGACGAGTAATTTGGAACGAAGGGAGTACTATGTATCAAGTCAAACATTAACTTTTTCGGTGTTTCCACTGATCAAAACTTTCTGGCCTATTCTTCCACGGTATCATATTTCAGGCTATGGGCAGTTCTTCATCGACTCGGTCAATGATCATAACAGAGTGGAGTACTTAAGTGGGTACATCGGCAGCACACTCACTGCACTCAAGTGAGTGTTGTTCTGTATATCACTGAAGATGAATATTTTGTCTCAACTTATCGGTGTTACTAGTAGAGTTTTAGCCATTGGGTTCACAAGGGGAACACTTAAAATCGTTATTGCAGGAATGGATCCAACGTGAAGGGCTACTTTGTTTGGTCATTCCTGGATGTGTTCGAGTTTATGGCGGGCTATTATTCGCGATACGGACTGCACCACGTTGATTTTCAGGATCCTGAGTTGCCAAGGCAGCCAAAGCTCTCTGCTAAGTGGTACTCCAAGTTCTTAAAGAGTGAAATTGGGATAAACATAGAGAACATGGTTAGTCCTGACACGAGGTCACATGCTCAACAATGAGGCTAACTAGCAGTGCATAGAGATATTCAGGTCGGGGGGACTGGAGAAACAAGAAAAAGTCCAGATGGTTGCTTATAATTTTTCTTCTTCGGTTTGGAAAGATGGAATTTTATTCGTCCTCTTATAGTTGATGGTGGCTCACGATCATGTGTTTTTCTGATGAGAAATAGGTTTGTACCCTTATGTTCTTGGTGTCATGACTAATTACGTTTTGGTAATCAGATATAAATAAAGCAGACCATACTTAAGCATGTGAGGGTTTTTTTTTTGGCGAGAAAACCATTTGAGTTATTGTCTTTGAAGTTTGAAGTAAAAAATGGTGACAGTTTCTAATGCTTGTCTTCAAGTGCCAGAGTGTCTTTGTGCCAAATTGCCAAAAAAAAGTGCCAAAGTGCCTTTGTGCAGAAGCGATGCATCCATGATAACTTCATGCATGTGCAAGACCTGATTAAGGACCTCAATCGCACGAAGAGTCTAGGGCTGTTCTTCAAATTAGAGGTCTCTAGCCCTTCCCTCAAATCCCTTTAACTCGTAAAAAATATATTTTGAGAAGTTAAAATCTATCTGGCTCTTCCCTCAAAACCGTTAACTCGTCAAAAGATTGGGGGGAAACTCCTCAAACCATATGATGACCCTACCAAAAAATTGGTTGGCCCATTGGATTTTGTCATTGCTTGGATTGGTGGCAAATATTTGGCGTGCCCAGCTCGCCTAGGTAGCTCCCATCTAAATTTGAGTGAAGTTTGTTTTAAACTCTGAACTCATATGGCTCGTCAGAATCAAACCTCAACCTCTTAATCCCCGAAATCGACGTCATGTACTCATTGATCCTGATCAATTTCGACATTGGAGCTGTTTGGCGTATCGGGATAAGGTCCATCCTGGCGGGGATTAAGATATATTCTCACCGACACCCATACCCCCACATGTCATATCCATCTTCTTCCACAACCCCTTTTCTCCCGCTCTCCTGCAATCGGCGTCGATCCTCATCCAGCACCTCCCCATCTCCATGGGGCAGGGCGCCTCAACACCGTCCAACCCGCGCTCGAGGACATCGCATCGGTGGTGTCTGGCCGCTACATTTCGTGTCCGCTGCCGCCGCCCCTAGTGTGATGGCTAATAGCTAATGTTTACACCCATTAAACTTGTCCATAATCTCACAAATAAATCCTAGCTTAGGAATCAATCCACGTGCTTGCTTGTTTAGGTTAGCTTTTTTGAGCTTCTCTCGCCGAAGCTACTAAACCTGACATCTCGTACGAGCCCATCGAGCTACTGCTATGGACCCGTAGGTCCTGTGGAGAACTACTCACGCATCATCATGGAGGCAACATGGTGATCAATTCCCCCTCCGACAAAGTACCGGCGCATACCTCCAAATGGCATCGCAGAAGAACAGAGGCTTGTGGTGCAAAGGTGGCGACAAAATTGTTTCGGGTCTCGCTTGGGGGTTTCACAATTTTAGGGAATTTATAGTGTTGCAATTAGGTGAAGGGGCCTCCGAGGGGCCAACAAGCTCACACGGTGTCCCCCCTGAGGGCGCGCCACCTGAGCTTGTGTAACGTCCAGATAATTAAGCTACAATAATCCTGTATTAATGATGTCATGTCATCATTTTCACTATTGCTAAATCCTTCTTTGATTCAATCCAGTTCGAATTCAAATTTAAAATAAAGTCAGATAATTAAAATTTTCAAATGTCAAACCTAAATTGTTCATCACATGGAAATTATTCCATAGCTAATTATGGTGTGAACCAATATTTTTACAAAGTGGTTTAGTGCCCTAAAATAAATAAAGCAGCGGGCAAAACAATGATTTAGTTTCTTTTTAAACTATAAAAATACTAAACTGTTTTATTTAAACTACTAAACTAGTTATGGAGTGGCCTAACTTGTTATACTAATTTATAAGTAAGTTTAATATTTTATGAAACTATTTTTTTTGTTTTAAGAGAATTAGAAAATAGAGGTTTAAAAATAAGCCGAAGGGGAAGGGCCACAACCCCCCTGTTCTCCCCATGGGCTTTGGCCCACCCGCACCGGCCATCCCACTCCCAGGTTTCCCCCTACCTCTCTCCTCCAGCTGTGTCTGGACGCCATTCTCGCAGCACCACCTCGCTACTGGGCACCTGGAGGGGATAAGCTAGCCAACGTCGACGCCCTGGCCTCGCCCTAAATATCTTCTCCCCCCCCTCCACCTTGCGCTGTCCACTTCTCGTCGCGCCAATCTGCCTCTGACATGTTGGGCATAAGCCACGACGATCGCGTCGGGCGTGCGTGTGTGCACGCGGGACGGATCGGGAGTGTGGCGGACGTGACCAGGTGTGTGTGTCCGTGCGTGCGTGCATGTGTGTGTGTACGTGAGCCAGCGCGTGTGTGCGCTGGGTGGCCACGGGAGTTGGTTAGCGAGGGTCCGGAGGAGGACCGCGTCAGGCGCGCGAGAAGGTCGTGGCGATCGTGGGCATGCGCGGGCGTGAGCCAGAGCACGCGGGGCGCGGGGAGTGAGGGGTGGCGAGTGCATGTAGGCGAGGCCTGGCATCTCAGAGCTCACGGCTATAAATCCCTCCCTCCACTATGTAGCTCGACGACACTGAGTACGTGCTCAGGAAAGAGAGAATATGCCGTTCGTGCGGCGGGGCGGAGTTCGTGCTCCGGGCAAAAATCTCTGTCCATCTCCCTTTCTCGTTGGTTCGTGGCCACGGCAACAACATTTGGTATTCAGAGCCACAGGTTCGGGGGGCGGCCGTGGCGTGCGGCCGCGTCCGTGACGCGCATGGCGAGCGCGGCAGAGATGGAGGCTGCGGCAGCGGCGTCCGCGGTGAGCGCGGCGGACATGGACGCGTCGGCTGCGATGCGCGGCCATGCACGGTGATGCCGTGCGCGCAACGAGCATCGGCGATCACGGAGACGAGGAGGCCGCGGAGGACCTGCGTGGTGGCGCAGAGGCTGCGGCGGCTCGGTGCGACGACCGAGGAGGCGCAGCGTTGCGGTTGACGGCGCAGCAGTGCGGGGCAATAAACACGGCGGTGAGTCGGACGCGACCGGTGCGTGTTATGGGCGCGCACTGGACGCGTCGGGCGCGTCGGGACCGCGGGAGTGGACCGCGTCGAGGCGCTGGACCTGGTTGCGCAGATCACGTATGTGCGCGGTGGGAGCGCGGGCCGGGAGCGCGAGGACGTGGGGAGTGCGCGTGAAGGGCACGAGGCACGGTGGCAGGCGTGGCAGCGGCGTCGGGACGGTGGCGGCTACAACGACGTCGACGGTGCGGTGCGGCGGCCATGGCGACATCGACGATGATGGACTCACCTGCTGTAGTTCGTGGCTTAGGGGGGCGAGTGTTGAGCATAAGCCACGACGATAGCGAAGGGCGTGCGTGTGTGCACGTGGGACGGATCAAAGCGTGGCGGACGTGACCAGGTGTGTGTGTCCGTGCGTGCATGCGTGTGTGTGTGTGTACGTGAGCCAGCGCGTGTGTGCGCGGGGTGGCCACGGGAGTTGGTTAGTGAGGGTCCGGGGGAGGACAGCGTCAGGCGCGCGAGAAGGCCGTGGCGATCGTGGGCATGCGCGGTGCGCGGGCGCGAGCCGGAGCGCGCGGGATGCGGGGAGTGAGGGGTGGCGAGTGCATGTAGGCGAGGCCTGGCATGTCAGAGCTCGCGGCTATAAATCCCTTCCTCCACTGTGTAGCTCGACAACACTTAGTACGTGCTCAGGAAAGAGAGAATACGCCGTTCGTGCGGCGGGGCGGAGTTCGTGCTCCGGGCAAAAATCTCTGTCCATCTCCCTTTCTCGTTGGTTCGTGGCCACGGCAACAACATGCCATCGCCGTGCCCACGACCACTGGCCTTCCCTCGCGCCACCGCCAGGTCCAGGGGCCTCGCCGCGCTCGCCGACGCTGGCTCCGCCCTCCGGCTCGACCCGAAGAGCGCCCGGTCTTCGCCATCGCCCTCGTCCATGCGTTGTCGGGCCACTGCTGCCCCGGCCCAATCCCCTTCGCCGACCACCCGCGTCGTCCCCGAGCACCCCTTCCGGCCCCGTTGTGAGCGCCGTTCCTCCCCGTCCTCCCCTAGATCCTCTCCGTACCCCATAGCAACCCGGTCGTCGGACCCCGCTCGTTGCACCCCGAGCGTGCTCCTGCTCCTGCTGCTGCTGCTCCACTGACACATCAACCGCTGCCCGCTGCGAGTGCCTCGCCCGCGCCCCACTCGTCGCTCCCCGCGCATGCCCGACCATGGCCCGCGCTACCGCAGCTGCCCCACTCGCCGGCCGCGCCCACGCATCCCCGCTCGCGCTAGTTGCCGCCCGCGCACGTCCCTACTCGTGCCGCACCCTGCCTGCCGCCGCTCTTTTTGCTACTGCAGCTGCTCGCCGCCGCCATCCGCCGCGACCTGCCCAACCTCCTACTCGCGCCAACGCCGCGTGTGCGCCCTGGCCGCCATCGTGTAGCCCTCATGCGCCTCCGCAGTAGCCCGCTACTGCCCCCCCTGTTCCTGCCGTTGCTGCCGGCCTGCCGCCGAAGGCCGCCGACGCTTCCTGCGCACGCCCGCCGAAGCCCACGGCCGCACCCGCCTGCGCAAGGATGCACCTCGCGCGTCCTGTCGCCTTCCACCCACGCTCGGGCCTCCTGGCCAGTGTGGCCGCCTGCCGCCGGCACCGGTGTGCGTTGTGTGCGCCCGGCAGCCACCCTCCTAGTGGGCTGTGTCACTGTCGCTGGGGGCGGTCTCTTAAAAAAAGGTATAAGGAAATAAAATTAAAAATAAAAATAAATATGTAAAAGTCGATTCACTGACATGCAGGCCCAGTAGGACCCGCTGACTAGTCAATCGTGAACCAGTCAACTGTTGACTGTGCAGTTGACTGGCCCCACTGTTAGCCCCTGGTGCACCTGTGTGTGCACTGCACCGGGTGCACCCAGACATTTCTGCCTAATTCTTTTTTTGGATTTAATTATAGTAATTCCAGAAAATGTTTAATTTTTTTAAAATTAATAGAAAATTATTCGTAACTCAGATGAAAATAGTTTGTACATGAAAGTTGCTCAAAAAAATTCAATGAATCTGTTTATGTCCGTTCATCTGTCACATGCCCCTAGCATGTTGAACATGGAACCGTCCCCCCTCTTTTCATCTGTTCGGATAATGCCGAACACCGGGAAAACCCCTCCGGATGTTTTCCCTCTCCGTCTGCAACATGTAGTACTGTGTTTGGTCACCCCTAGCTCAGCACATTATTTTGTCATGCATCGTGATGCATCTGCTTGCATTGTATTTATTGTGTTTGCCTCCTCTTCTCTCCGGTAGACATCGAGACTGACGCCGCTGCTCCCGACGTCGACTACACTCCTGACAACCCTTCTTCCTTTTCAGCAGAGCTTCTAGGCAAGCAAACCCCCCTTGATCATTCCGATATCGCCCATTCCATTGTCTCGCATGCTTGCATTAGATTTTGCTACTGTAAATGATTGCTCCTATTCTGATGCATAGCCTGCTTTTTTAACCTGTTCATTGTACCTTACGTGTTTATCCTAAACTTCTTAGTATAGGTTGGTTAGTGATCCATCAGTGACCCCTCATCGTGTCCCAGTTGCCCCGGCTTGATGACCGATGACTCGATCAACGTGATTGACGTCCAGGACCCGACACATCACCTTACACCCTTTACTTGTATGACTCTGCAGAGTTACTATCGAGTGCCGAGGGTGATACGTCATACAACACTTCTGATGAGAACTCTGTAGTGTAGCTAATCTGTCATGGTCTACGGAGGATGATTCCTCCTTCTCTCGATACGACTCTGTCGTGCAACACCTCAAGTGTGAACCTCGAGGGTGATTCCTCCATGTTCACCTTGACGGTTACATCGAGAAGGAATCCATCGAGGGTGATTCCTCGGATTTCACCTTGATGTTATGGCCACACGGTTACTTTGGCTTTACCCCAAGCCCATGTTAAAGATGGGTCAGCCCCGAGGGGTACCCGCGAGATATGTGAAGTCAGGTTGACCGTGGGGGTACCCGCGAGAGTTATTATTACTGCATGACTGAAGGGACAGGTGGTACTAGCCCAGTAGAGGTCGACCTGAGTTCCCGACAGTATCTGAATAGTCAGGTTGACCTGGAGGGTACCCGTGAGATAATTACGAGCCACGGTCGGGCAGGTAGACCGCCCTAGAGAGAGGGTTGGGCCTGCCCTTGCCATATTTCCTCAAGACGGGGCGACGGGGTCACATGATCATGAGTCTCTGCTCGTCTCCGCGAGCTCCCAATACATTAAGGGTCTGGGTATTTGATTTGAGTTGGCCACTAGGCTATACGCACTAACCTCCACGCAGGAGTAATTATGGGCACTCAGCATCGTACATTTCTTTCGAAATCTCTGTCAGACGTCCAGTTCAGCATTGCGGCATGGTTGGGCCGGCGCCATCGAGGACAGAGGTGGCGCCTAGACCCGCCCTGCCCGTAACGACCCGGAGTGCAAAGGGCGATGGGTCTGAGACCCCAGAGTGCTTAAGATGTAGATCGGAGTGGACCTCTCTGCGGAGCCTAGGTAGGACTACGACGTGTTGATCTTCCGAGGCCGGGCATGACCCAGGAAAGTGTGTCCGGCCAGAGTAATCAAGCGTGTTGGGTAATGTGGTGCACCCATGTAGGGAAGTTATCTATTCGAATAGCCGTATCCACGGTAACGGACGCTCGGAGTTGTATCTCGATCTATTACAACTATGAATGGATACTTGAGACATGAGATGGATATGATGGCTCTGGGATTGCTTTCTCACAGGGAGTCGAGAAAGGGTCTCTGGGCATTAATACTACAACATGCTTGTTAATTATAAAATACTATTCTGTACTCTTCAGAATGTTGCAAGATGCTTGAAGATGCTAGTCTTCGATAGGCTAGGCCTTCCCTTCTCTTCTGGCATTCTGCACTTCAGTCCACAGATACAACCCATTCCTATACTAATGCATATTTAGAAAAGTTTTTGTAAGTCTTGCGAGTACTTTGGATGAGTACTCACGGTTGCTTTGCTACCTCTTTTCCCCTATACCCGGTTGTTGCGATCAGATGGTTGACCCCAGGAGCCAGATGCCACCGCCACGGATACTACTACCCCGATGGAGCCTACTACTACGTGGAGACCGCTGACGACCAGGAGTAGTTAGGAGGTCCCAGGCAGGAGGCCTTGCCTTTTCGATTGTTGTTGCTTTTGTGCTGGCCTTCTTAAGGCAGTCTTGTTTAGCTTATGTCTGTACTCAGATATTGTTGCTTCCGCCGACTCTTATGTATTCGAGCCCTCGAGGCCCCAGGCTTGTAATATGAAGCTTGTTTTATTTAAATTTGTGTCTAGAGTTGTGTTGTGATATCTCCCCATGAGTTCGTGATCTTGACCGTACACATTTGCGTGCACGATTGAATCGGGGGCGTCACAGCTTGTGGTGCTCTCGTAGCTCTTCTGGCCTCCCCCCGAATCTTCTAGGGTCTCTTCTAGTCCAGAAAAAATCACTATAAAGTTTCATCGTGTTTGGACTTCGTTTGGTATGGTTTTTATGCGAAACAATAAAATAGGCATAAACAGAAACTAGCACGGGGCGATGAGTTAATAGGTTAGTTCCCAAAAATGATATAAAATTGCATATAAAGCATACAAAGCATACAACATTGATAATATAATAGCATGAAACTATCAAAAAATTATATATGTGTTGGAGACATGTCAGTTGCCGCAAAAGGACCTCCTATAGATCCATCCACTTTGTCTGAATACAGTTGTGATACTTCATATTCCGTTGATGAGTCATTTGACTGCAACTATAAATAGTTTAAAAATCAGAATGGTGAAGTATTTGCCAGATTTGTTGTAACTAACTGCAGGAATGGTTCCCTGGTGAAGAAAATCTGGGTGCCCAAAATCCTTCTGGAAGATATTTAGGTGAATGTCGCCATGACACCACCGATAAAGAAGAAAAAACCCAGGGCAAATTCTTCACATGGACCAAAGTCATCAAATGGTTGCAGACCTACTAATGGTCATGCTAATGCTTCTGTTTCATAGTTAAACAATCATCGGTGTGATGAATATGTGCATTATTCTTCGAACCACTATGCTCACAAATCTTCAAAGAATTTTTCTGCATATTCATTTGAGTACTTTAACCCCCTTAAAGAGAAATCCATATTCTTCAATGCCTAAATTCTCTATTGGCGCACTTCGATACATTGCTTCTCAGCCACCCCTACAGATGTGGGTGGTTAAGAAGAAGAACTAATTTCTTATGCAGCGTGAGGTCTCCATACTAAATTCAATGTCTGATGAAATTGTTGGAGACGTGAGAAATTCTTTTTGGGACACAAGATAATCATGATGAAATGAATTTTTCATTTGTGACGTCCTATATGCTACTGAAATTACTATCACTTGATGAAATTCTCTCTGACAAATTTGATTGTCATATTCTTCGCTTTGAAGTATATGTTGGGGAACGCAGTAATTTCAAAAAAATTCCTATGCACACGCAAGATCCATCTAGGTTATGCATAGCAACGAGAGGGGAGAGTGTGTCCACGTACCCTCGTAGACCAAAAGGGGAAGCATTATGACAACGTGGTTGATGTAGTCGTACGTCTTCACGATCTGACCGATCCTAGTACCGAAGGTACGACACCTCCACGATCTGCACACGTTCAACTCGGTGACGTCCCACGAACTCTAGATCCAGCTGAGGTCGAGGGAGAGTTTCGTTAGCACGACGGTGTGGTGACGGTGATGATGAAGCTACCGGCGCAAGGCTTCGCCTAAGCACTGCAACGATATGACCGAGGTGGAAATTTGTGGAGGGGGGCACCGCACACGACTAAACAATCAACTTGTGTGTCTATGGGGTGCCCCCTCCCCCGTATATAAAGGAGCGGAGGAGGGGAGGGTTGGCCCTCTCATGGCGCACCCAAGGGGGGAGTCCTACTCCCAGTAGTAGTAGGTCCCCCCCTTCCCTAGTTGGAGTAGGAGAAGAAGGAAGAGGAAGAAGGAGAAAAGGAAAGGGGGGCCGGGACCCCTCCCAATTCGGATTGGGCTTGGGGGGCGCGCCCCCACCTTGGCCACCTCCTCCTCTCTCCCACTAAGTCCCATTAAGGCCCAATGACTCCCCGGGGGGTTCCGGTAACCCCCCCTGGTACTCCGGTAAATGCCCGAACTCACCCGGAACCATTCCGATGTCCAAACATAGCCTTCCAATATATCGTTATTTATGTCTCGACCATTTCGAGACTCCTCGTCATGTCCGTGATCACATCTGGGACTCCGAACAACCTTCGGTACATCAAAACACATAAACTCATAATACAGATCGTCATCGAACGTTAAGCGTGCGGACCCTACGAGTTCGAGAACTATGTAGACATGACCGAGACTCATCTCCGGTCAATAACCAATAGCGGAACCTGGATGCTCATATTGATTCCTACATATTCTACGAAGATCTTTATCGGTCAAATCGCATAACAACATACGTTGTTCCCTTTGTCATCGGTATGTTACTTGCCCGAGATTCGGTCGTCGGTATCTCAATACCTATTTCAATCTCGTAACCGGCAAGTCTCTTTACTCGTTCCGTAATGCATCATCCCGTAACTAATTCATTAGTCACATTGCTTGCAAGGCTTATAATGATGTGCATTACCGAGAGGGCCCAGAGATACCTCTCCGACAATCGGAGTGACAAATCCTAATCTTGATCTATGCCAACTCAACAAACACCATCGGAGACACCTGTAGAGCATCTTTATAATCACCCAGTTACGTTGTGACGTTTGATAGCACACTAAGTGTTCCTCTGGTATTCGGGAGTTGCATAATCTCATAGTCATAGGAACATGTATAAGTTATGAAGAAAGCAATAGAAATAAACTAAACGATCATAGTGCTAAGCTAATGGATGGGTCAAGTCAATCACATCATTCTCTAATGATGTGATCCCGTTAATCAAATGACAACTCATGTCCATGGCTAGGAAACTTAACCGTCTTTGATTAACGAGCTAGTCAAGTAGAGGCATACTAGTGACACTCAGATTGTCTATGTTTTCACACATGTACTAAGTTTCAGGTTAATACAATTCTAGCATGAATAATAAACACTTATCATGATATAAGGAAATATAAATAACAACTTTATTATTGCCTCTAGGGCATATTTCCTTCAGTCTCTCACTTGCACTAGAGTCAATAATCTAGATTACATAGTAATGATTCTAACACCCATGGAGTCTTGGTGCTGATCATGTTTCGCTCGTGAGAGAGGCTTAGTCAGCAGGTCTGCAACATTCAGATTCGTACGTATCTTGCAAATCTCTATGTCTCCCTCCTTGACTTGATCGCGGATGGAATTGAAGCATCTCTTGATGTGCTTGGTTCTCTTGTGAAATCTGGATTCCTTTGCCAAGGCAATTGCACCAGTATTCTCACAAAAGATTTTCATTGGACCCGATGCACTAGGTATGACACCTAGATCGGATATGAACTCCTTCGTCCAGACTCCTTCATTTCCTTCTTCCGAAGCAGCTATATACTCCGCTTCACACGTAGATCTCGTCACGACGCTCTGCTTGGAACTGCACCAACTGACAGCTCCACCATTCAATAAAAATACGTATCCAGTTTGTGACTTAGAGTCATCCGAATCAGTGTCAAAGCTTGCATCGACGTAACTGTTTACGACAAGCTCTTTGTCACCTCCATAAACGAGAAACATATCCTTAGTCCTTTTTAGGTATTTCAGAATGTTCTTGACCGATGTCCAGTGATCCACTCCTGGATTACTTTGGTACCTCCCTCCTAAACTAATAGCAGGGCACACATCAGGTCTGGTACACAACATTGCATACATGATAGAACCTATGGCTGAAGCATAGGGAATGACTTTCATTTTCTTATCAGGGTATGTGCTTTGTGAAAGTCCAATTAAGCGTCCTGATCTATCTCTATAGATCTTGATGCCCAATATATAAGCAGCTTCACCGAGGTCTTTCATTGAAAAATTCTTATTCAAGTATCCTTTTATGCTATTCAGAAATTCAATATCATTTCTGATCAACAATATGTCATCCGCATATAATATCAGAAATGCTACAGAGCTCCCACTCACTTTCTTGTAAATACAGGCTTCTCCAAAAGTCTGTATAAAACCATATGCTTTGATCACACTATCAAAGCGAATATTCCAACTCCGAGATGCTTGCACCAATCCATAAATATGCTTCTCCAAAAGTCTGTATAAAACCATATGCTTTGATCACACTTTGTTAGCACCTTTTGGATCGACAAAACCTTCTGTTGCATCATATACAACTCTTCTGTAAGATATCCATTAAGTAATGCAGTTTCGATATCTATTTGCCAAATTTCATAATCATAAAATGCCGCAATTGCTAAATTGATTCGGACGGACTTAAGCATCGCTACGGGTGAGAAGGTCTCATCGTAGTCAACTCCTTGAACTTGTCGAAAATCTTTCGCAACAAGTCGAGCTTTGTAGACAGTAATATTACCGTCAACGTTAGTCTTCTTCTTGAAGATCCATTTATTCTCTATGTCTTGCCAATCATCGGGCAAGTCCACCAAAGTCCACACTTTCTTCTCATACATGGATCCCATCTCAGATTTCATGGCCTCAAGCCATTTTGTGGAATCTGGGCTCATCATCGCTTCCTCATAGTTCGTAGGTTCATCATGGTCAAGTAACATGACCTCCAGAATAGGATTACCATACCACTCTGGTGCAGATCTTACTCTGGTTGACCTATGAGGTTTGGTAGTAACTTGATCATAAGTTTCATGATCATCATCATTAGCTTCCTCACTAGTTGGTGTAGGAATCACTAGAACTGACTTCTGTGATGTACTACTTTCCAACTCGAGAGAAGGTACAATTACCTCATCAAGTTCTACTTTCCTCCCACTCACTTCTTTCGAGAGAAACTCCTTCTCTAGAAAGGATCCATTCTTAGAAACGAATATTTTGCCTTCGGATCTGTGATAGAAGGTGTACCCAACGGTCTCCTTTGGGTATCCTATGAAGACACATTTCTCCGATTTGGGTTCGACCTTATCAGGTTGAAGCTTTGATATGTCTCCATCGTATCTACTTTTCCAAACACTTTTGCACTTCTTTTGAACTCTAACTTGTATGATTTGAATGGAACTAACCCGGACTGACGCTGTTTTCAGCAGAATTGCCATGGTGTTATTTTTGTGTGCAGAAATAAAAGTTCTCAGAATGACTTGAAACTTCACGGAGAATATTTTTGGAATTAATAAAAAATACTGGCGAAAGAATCAACACCAGGGGGCCCACACCATGTCCACGAGGGTGGGGGTGCGCCCACCCCCCTGTAGCGTGCCCCTGCCTCATGGTCCCCCTGGTGCTCCACCAACCTCAACTCCAACTCCATATATTCGCGTTTGGGGAGAAAAAAATCAGAGAGAAGGATTCATCGTGTTTTACGATACGGCGGCGCCGCCAAGCCCTAAACTCTCTCGGGAGGGCTGGTCTGGAGTCCGTTCGGGGCTCCGGAGAGGGGAATCCGTCGCGATTGTCATCATCAACCTTCCTCCATCACCAATTTCATGATGCTCACCGCTGCGCGTGAGTAATTCCATCATAGGCTTGCTGGACGATGATGGGTTGGTTGAGATTTACCATGTAATTGAGTTAGTTTTGTTAGGGTTTGATCCCTAGTATCCATTATGTTCTGAGATTGATGTTGCTATGACTATGCCATGCTTAATGCTTGTCACTAGTGCCTGAGTGCCATGATTTCATATCTGAACCTATTATGTTTTCATGAATATATGTGAGTTCTTGATCCTATCTTGCAGGTCTATAGTCACCTAGTATGTGTTATGATCCGTTAACCCCAAAGTGCTAATGATCGGGATACTTACCGGTGATGATCGTAGTTTGAGGAGTTCATGTATTCACTAAGTGTTAATGCTTTGGTACGGTACTCTGTTAAAAGGAGGCCTTAATATCCCTTAGTTTCCAATAGGACCCCACTACCACGGGAGGGTAGGACAAAATATGTGTCATGCAAGTTCTTTTCCATAAGCATGTGTGTCTATATTTGGAATACATGCCTACATTACATTGATGAATTGAAGCTAGTTCTGTGTCACCCTATGTTATAACTGTTGCATGAGGAATCGCATCCGACATAATTCTCCATCACTGATCCAATGCCTACGAGCTTTTCACATATTGCTCTTTGCTTAGTTACTTTACCGTTGCCACTGTTACAATTACTACAAAACTACTACTGTTACTTTTGCCACCGTTACCGTTACCTCCATACTACTTTGCTACTAAATATTGCTGCAGATATTAAGTCTTATAGGTGTGGTTGAATTGACAACTCAACTGCTAATACTTGAGAATATTCTTTGGCTCCCCTTGTGTCGAATCAATAAATTTGGGTTGAATACTCTACCCTCGAAAACTGTTGTGATCCCCTATACTTGTGGGTAATCAAGACTATTTTCTGGCGCCGTTGCCGGGGAGCATAGCTCTATTCTTTGAGTCACTTGGGATTTACATCTGCTAATCACTATGAGGAACTTGAAAGACTAAAGAACTAAGATCTTACCCTCAACTACGAGGGGAGGTAAGGATTTGCCATCTAGCTCTGCACTTGATTCACCTTCTGTTTTCAGTAAGCTTGCGACGCCTAAACCTGCTTCTGCTATTAATTCTGATATTTGTTGCTACGTCTTGAGCTTGCGTTGGTTTTCCTTGAAGAGGAAAGGGTGATGCAGCAATAGTAGCGTAAGTATTTCCCTCAGTTTTTGAGAACCAAGGTATCAATCGAGTAGGAGGCTCCTCAAAAGTCCCACACACCTACACAAACAAACAAAGAACTTGCAACAAACGCAATAAAGGGGTTGTCAATCCCTTCACGTCCACTTGCGAAAGTGAGATCTGATAGAGATAGTATGATAAGATAAATATATTTTTGGTATTTTATGATATAGATTGGAAAAGTAAATATGCAAATAAAAGTAGATTGAAATCTTATATGATAAAAGATAGACCCGGGGGCCATAGGTTTCACTAGTGGCTTCTCTCAAGATAGCATAAGTCGGTGGGTGAACAAATTACTGTCGAGCAATTGATAGAAAAGTGAATAATTATGAGATTATCTAGGCATGATCATGTATATAGGCATCACGTCCGCGACAAGTAGACCGACTCCTGCCTGCATCTACTACTATTACTCCACACATCGACCGCTATCCAACATGCATCTAGAGTATTAAGTTCATAAGAACAGAGTAACGCATTAAGAAAGATGACATGACATAGAGGGATAAACTCATGCAATATGATATGAACCCCATCTTTTTATCCTCGATGGAAACAATACAATACGTGCCTTACTGCCCCTGCTGTCACTGGGAAAGGACACCGCAAGATTGAACCCAAAGCTAAGCACTTCTCCCATTGCAAGAAAGATCAATCTAGTAGGCCAAACCAAACTGATAATTCGAAGAGACTTGCAAAGATAACTCAATCATACATAAAAGAATTCAGAGGAGATTCAAATATTTCTCATAGATAAACTTGATCATAAACCCACAATTCATCGGATCTTGACAAACACACCGCAAAAAGAGTTACATCGAATAGATCTCCAAGAAGATCGAGGAGAACATGGTATTGAGATCCAAAAAGAGATAAGAAGCCATCTAGCTAATAACTATGGACCCAAAGGTCTGAGGTAAACTACTCACAACTCATCGGAGGGGCTATGGTGTTGATGTAGAAGCCCTCCATGGTCGGTTCCCCCACCGGCGGAGCGCAGGCGAAGGCTCCAAGATGGGATCTCGCGGATACAGAAGGTTGTGGCGGTGGAATTAGGTTTTCGTGGCTTGTTATGATGTTCTCGGGGTACGTGGGTATATATAGGAGGAAGAAGTAGGTCGGTGGCCGCCCAAGGGGCCCATGAGATAGGGGGCTTATTGACTTGCACTCCAAGTCCTCTGGGTCACGTTCGTTCCATAAATCATGCTCCCAAAGGTTTCATTGCATTTGGACTCCGTTTGATATTCCTTTTCTTCGAAATACTGAAATAGGCAAAAAAACAGCAATACCGGATGGGCCGATGGTTAGTAGGTTAGTCCCAAAAATGATATAAATGTGTAAAATAAAGCCCATAAACATCCAAAATAGGTAATATAATAGCATGGAACAATCAAAAATTATAGATACGTTGGAGACGTATCAAGCATCCCCAAGCTTAATCCCTGCTCGTCCTCGAGTAGGTAAATGATAAAAACAAAAATTTTGATGTGGAATGCTACCTAGCATATTTCTCAATTGAATTTTCTTTATTGTGGTATGAATGTTCAGATCCAAATGATTCAAAATAAAATTTCATATTGACATAAGAAATAGTAATACTTCAAGCATACTAATCAAAGCAATCTTGTCTTCTCAAAATAACATGGCTAAAGAAAGTTATCCCTATAAAATCATATAGTCTGGCTGTTGCTCTATCTTCATCACAGAAAGTATTTAATCATGCACAACCCCGATGACAAGCCAAGCAATTGTTTCATACTTTAGCAATCTCAAACTTTTTCAACGCAATACATGAGCGTGAGCCATGGACATAGCACTATATGTAGAATAGAATGGTGGTTGTGGAGAAGACAAAAAGGAGAAGATAGTCTCACGTCAACTAGGCGTATCAACGGGCTATGGAGATGACCATTAATAGATATCAATGTGAGTGAGTAGGGATTACCATGCAATGGATGCACTAGAGCTATAAATGTATGAAAGCTCAACAAAAGAAACTAAGTGGGTGTGCATCCAACTCGCTTGCTCACAAAGACCTAGGACATTTTGAGGAAGACCATCATTGGAATATACAAGCCAAGTTCTATAATGAAAAATTCCCACTAGTATATGAAAGTGACAACATAGGAGACTCTCTATTATGAAGATCATGGTGCTACTTTGAAGCACAAGTGTGGTAAAAAGGATAGTAGCATTGTCCCTTCTCTCTTTTTCTCTCATTTTTTTTCTTTTTTTCTTTTTTTGGGCCTTTCTTTTTTCTTTTGGCCTTTCTCTTTTTTTTCTTTTTTTCTCTTTTGTAAAGTCCGAAGTCTCATCCCGACTTGTGGGGGAATCATAGTCTCCATCATCCTTTCCTCACTAGGACAATGCTCTAAGAATGAAGATCATCACCCTTTTATTTACTTACAACTCAAGATTACAACTCAATACTTAGAACAAGATATAACTCTATATGAATGCCTCCGAAGGTGTACTGGGATATGCAATGAATCAAGAGTGACATGTATGAAAATTACGAAGGTGGCCTTGCCACAAATACGATGCCAACTACATGATCATGCAAAGAGCAATATGACAATGATGATGCGTGTCATATAAACGGAACGGTGGAAAGTTGAATGACAATATATCTCGGAATGGCTATGGAAATGCCATAATATGTAGGTATGGTGGCTGTTTTGAGGAAGGTATCTGGTGGGTGTATGGTACCGGCGAAAGTTGCGCGGCACAAGAGAGGCTAGCAATGGTGGAAGGGTGAGAGTGCGTATAATCCATGGACTCAACATTAGTCAAAATAACTCATATACTTATTGCAAAAATCTACTCCCTCCGTTCCTAAATACTTGTCTTTTTAGAGATTCCAAATGGACTACTACATACGGATGTATATAGACATATTTTAGAGTATAGATTCGCTCATTTTGCTCCGTATGTAGTCACCTGTTGAAATCTCCAGAAAGACAACTATTTAGGAACAGAGGGAGTACAAGTCATCAAAAACAAAGTATTACGCGCATGCTCCTAGGGGGGTAGATTGGTAGGAAAAGACCATCGCTCGTCCCCGACTGCACTCATAAGGAAGACAATCAATAAATAAAATTGTGCTCCAACTTCATCACAAAGGGTTCACCAGACGTGCATGCTACGGGAATCACAAACTTCAACACGAGTATTCTCTAAATTCATAATCACCCATGAGGGAGTCCTGGACTAGGGGGTGTCCGGATAGCCGAACTATCATCATCGGCCGGACTCCAAGACTACGAAGAAATAAGATTGAAGACTTCATCCCGTGTCCGGATGGGACTTTCCTTGGCGTGGAAGGCAAGCTTGGCGATATGGATATGTAGATCTCCTACCATTCTAACTGACTCTGTGTAACCCTAGCCCTCTCCGGTGTCTATATAAACCGGATGGTTTTAGTTCGTAGGACACAACAACAATAACAACAATCATACCATAGGCTAGCTTCTAGGGTTTAGCCTCCTTGATCTCGTGGTAGATCTACTCTTGTAATACCCACATCATCAATATCAATCAAGCAGGACGTAGGGTTTTACCTCCATCAAGAGGGCCCGAACCTGGGTAAAACATCGTGTCCCTTGTCTCCTGTTACCATCCGCCTAGACGCACAGTTCGGGACCCCCTACCCGAGATCCGCCGGTTTTGACACCGACATTGGTGCTTTCATTGAGAGTTCCTCTGTGTCGTCACCGATAGGCTCGATGGCTCCTTCGATCATCAACAACGACGCAGTCCAGGGTGAGACTTTTCTCCCCGGACAGATCTTCGTATTCGACGGCTTTGCACTGCGGGCCAATTCGTTTGGCCATCTGGAGCAGATCGAAAGCTACGCCCCTGGCCATCAGGTCAGATTTGGAAGTCTTAACTTCACAGCTGACATCCGCAGAGACTTGATCTTCAAAGGATTCGAGCCACAGCCGAGCGCGCCGCACTGTCACGATGGGCATGATTTAGCTCTGCTGCCGAACAGTGCCCTGGAGGCCGCACACGAGTCCGCTCCGACCCTCGATTCGGAGCCGGCTGTGCAGATCGAGGACGGTTGGTTAGACACCGCCTCGGGGGCTGCAACCTCTACGGCGATAGAGCCAAAGACTGACTTTGTCCCTTCTGAAGCTCGTGACTCCAAGGTGCCGGACTCCTTGCCGGACTCCGAACCTCCCGCGCCCCCTCCAATCGAATCCGATTAGGCGCCGATTATGGAGTTCACCGCTGCGGACATCTTTCAGCACCCACCTTTCGGTGACATCCTGAGTTCGCTAAAGTATCTCTCGTTATCAGGAGAGCCCTGGCCAGACTGCAGTCAGGACGGTTGGGATGCGGACGACGAAGAAATTCAAGACCCACCCACCACCCACTTAGTAGCCGCTGTCGATGATCTAACCGAAATGCTAGACTTCGACTCCGAAGACATCAACGGTATGGACGACGATGCCGGAGACGACCAAGAACCAGCGCCTACTGGGCACTGGAAAGCCACCTCGTCATACGACATATACATGGTGGATATCCCAAAGGATGGGAACGGCGAAGGAGCAGCGGAGGAAGACCCCTCCAAGAAACAGCCCAAGCGTCGGCGTCAGCGGCGCCGCTCTAAATCCTGCCACAACAAGAATGGAGATTCCGGCACCGGAGATAATAATACCCCAGACAGTGTCGAAGACAACCCCCTCCAGCAAGATTCAGCGCAGGAGGACGGAGATGCCAGCCCTCATGAGAGAGCAGCAGACGAAGAGGTAGAGGACAATAATTACATGCCCCCCTCCGGAGACGAGGCAAGCCTCGACGACGACGAATTTGTCGTGCCTAAGGATCCCGTCGAACAAGAGCATTTTAAACGCAGGCTTATGGCCACGGCAAACAGCCTCAAGAAAAAGCAGCAACATCTTAGAGCTGATCAGGATCTGCTAGCCGACAGATGGACTGAAGTCCTTGCAGCCGAAGAGCATGAGCTCGAACGCCCCTCCAAAAGCTACCCGAAACGCAAGTTGCTCCCCCGATTAGAGGAGGAGGCATATAAACCGGCATCACCAGAGCACAATACGGCTGACCGGCCACCTCGTGGCCGCGATAGAGAGGCCTTTAGGCCCTCCACTAGAACCGTACCCCGGCATCGCTCAAAAAGCACAAGGCCACAGGGGAACGCTCCGGACTTGCGAGATATATTGGAGGATAAGGCAAGACAATCAAGATCGATCTACGGATCACGTGGGCGCCCCATGATACGTGACGATAACCGTCGCGCCGGACACAGAGGCGCCGCACACCCACTATGCTTCACAGATGAAGTAATGGATCATCAAATCCCCGAAGGGTTTAAACCCGTGAATATTGAATCCTATGATGGCACAACAGACCCCGCGGTTTGGATCAAAGACTATCTCCTTCATATCCACATGGCCCGCGGTGACGATCTTCACGCCATCAAATACCTCCCACTCAAGCTTAAAGGACCAGCTCGGCATTGTCTTAACAGCTTGCCAGCAGAATCAATTGGGTGTTGGGAGGACCTGGAAGCCGCATTCCTTGATAACTTCCAGGGCACGTATGTGCGACCACCAGACGCTGATGACCTAAGCCACATAATTCAGCAGCCAGATGAATCGGCCAGACAATTCTGGACACGGTTCTTAACTAAGAAAAATCAAATCGTCAACTGTCCGGATGCGGAGGCCCTCGCGGCCTTCAAACATAACATCCGCGACGAGTGGCTTGTCCGGCACCTGGGACAGGAAAACCCGAAATCCATGGCAGCCCTCACATCACTCATGACCCGCTTTTGCGCAGGAGAAGACAGCTGGCTAGCCTGCATCAACAACCTCAGCCAAAATTTTGGCAGTCCGGATACCAAGGACCGCAATGGCAGGTCGCGTCGCAACAAGAACAAATGCCGCATTAACAGCGACAATAATGAGGATACGGCAGTCAACGCCGGATTCAGAGGCTCCAAACCCGGTCAGCGGAAAAATCCATTCAAAAGAACTACTACGGGTCCGTCCAATTTGGACCGAATACTCGATCGCTCGTGCCAGATACACGGCACCCCTGAAAAGCCAGCCAACCACACCAACAGGGACTGTTGGGTATTCAAGTAGGCAGGCAAGCTAATTGCCAAAAACAATGGCAAGGGGCTGCATAGCGATGACGAAGAAGAGACCCGACCGCCGAACAATAGAGGACAGAAGGGTTTCCCCCCACAAGTGCGGACGTTAAACATGATATACACAACCCACATACCCAAGAGGGAGCGGAAGCGTGCACTCAGGGACGTATACGCGATGGAGCCAGTCGCCCCGAAGTTCAACCCATGGTCCTCCTGCCCGATCACTTTTGATCGAAGGAACCACACCACCAGCATCCGCCACGGCGGATTCGCCGCCTTGGTTTTAGACCCAATCGTCGATGGATTTCACCTCACCCGAGTCCTGATGGACGGCGGCAGCAGCCTGAACCTGCTTTATCAGGACACAGTGCGCAAGATGGGCATAGATCCCTCAAGGATTAAACCCACAAAGACGACCTTCAAAGGCGTCATACCAGGTGTAGAGGCCAATTGTACGGGCTCAGTTACACTGGAAGTGGTCTTCGGATCCCCGGATAACTTCCGAAGCGAGGAGTTAATCTTCGACATCGTTCCGTTCCGCAGCGGCTATCATGATCTGCTCAGACAGACCGCGTTTGCAAAGTTCAACGTGGTGCCTCCCTACGCATACCTCAAGCTCAAGATGCCAGGCCCTCGAGGAGTCATCACGGTCAACGGAAACACCGAACGCTCCCTCCGAACAGAGGAACATACAGCGGCTCTCGCGGCAGAAGTACAATGCAGCCTCTTAAGGCGATTCTCGAGTCCGGACGTTAAGCGACCGTACACGGCTAAACGCGCCCGGAGTAACCTACAACAAGACCACCTGGCATGTTCTGAGCACGCGTAGCAATGCGGCCCCAGCCCCAGCCCTCGCAAGATCGCAAGACTGGTCCTTCGCGTACATCATTACGCTCTGGAGATACCATGGGCATAGGGGAAGGGGCACGACCACGACAGGCCCAGAATGCGGCTCAACCACATCAGGGGATCCCAAGTGTGTCATTACTTTATTTTTCCTTTTTCTTTCTTACCCACAGGACTCCGTTCACCAGAGGCCCTGTCCGGCAGTAGACCGGCCGAACTCACGATGCAACAGCCAGGGAAGGTGAAAGGCTATGACGAATATCCAGGTGGTCTCAATTACGAGCACTAAATCTATTTTATACAACATTCCACAGCCTACCCCTGGAGGGGGACACGTTTAATAGTCCCATCCCTTGCTTATCGCACTATTTGTATCGTTCTGCATTCATGGTAGTATTTCTTGAATAAACAATGCAGCACCTTTTTGCTTCTAATCGCATTCCTTTCTTATACATATGTTCATTTATGACATGTCGCATCCATACACTTTGGTACGGCTAAATACACCAGGGGCTTAAGTTCCCCACATTATGGTGTGATAAGTCCGAACACTTTCACAAGTGCGGCACCCTGAACTTATAGCATTATATGCATCGGCTCCGAATCATGTCTTGGGTCAATAGTTGGGTTTGCCCAGCTCCCATGTTTTGGTACCTTACGTTCCGTTCTATCGGCTAAGGTAGCACTGGGAGAACCACTGCGATTGCGCCCCGGTTGAGCTGGGCGAGCGCCTCAGTGGAGAAAGCTAAAACTGACCGTCATGATGAGGCGAGAGCCGGTCGCTGTTCGAGAGGTTTTTTCGAGTCCCTAAAGACTTATGCCGCTTAGAGCGAGGAACCGGCTTTGTCCGACCCAGTCATGGATAGCGCCCCGAACTCGGCCTTCCGAACACTAGGGGCTTCGCTGAAATTTAAAATTATAGAATTCTATGGCTAAGTGAGAGTGTTCAAGCATTATAAGTCTGGTTGCCTAGTTCGTTGTGTTGAGCGCCTCCCTAGATGGACCCAAATATGGGAACAAGAGTGCTCAAATTTATCCCGAACAACCCAGCACTCGCGGCATGGGGGCTGAAGCCGACGACTTGCCATCTCTCAGATTTGATAAACAGCCGCACAGAAGGTAATATTTTAAATCAACAAGCGTTGCTTAGCGCATATGAACAAAGTTTTCTACGCACAGGATAACAAAATGCAGAGCACTCACCCGCAATAGTGCGGGCACCCTTCAGGACACTCTTGTAATACATCTCGGGCGTGCGATACTCCTTGCCCGGCGGTGGCGCGTCCATCACAAGCTTCTCAGCATCCATCTTGCCCCAGTGCACCTTAGCACGGGCAAGGGCCCGACGGGCACCTTCAATACAGGCAGATAGCTTGATGACCTCAACCCATGGACAAGCATCCACCAACCGCCGCACCAGGCCGAAGTAGCTCCCAGGCATGGCCTCATTGGGCCACAGTCGAACTATGAGGCCCTTCGTGGCATGTTCGGCCACCTTGTGGAGCTCAACCAGCTGCTTCAGTTGGTCGCTAAGGGGCACCGAATGTCCGGCCTCAGCATACTGAGACCAGAAGACCTTCTCCGTCGAGCTCCCCTCCTCGGCCCTGTAGAAAGCGGCAGCATCGGACACGTTGCGGGGCAAATCTGGGAACGCTCCTGGAGAGCTCCGAATTCGGGTAAGTAATAGGTAATTCACATTCACATGCTTGCTTTGCATGAAAAATGCCTTACCCGCCGCTATTTTCTTCAACGCCTCGATTTTCTGAAAGGCTTTGTGAGCTTCGGCCTTAGCGGCTTTGGCGCTCTCAAGAGCCGAGGCAAGCTCAGACTCTCGAGTCTTCGAGTCACGCTCCAAACTCTCATGCTTTTCCATGAGAGCCTGGAGCTCTTGCTGTACCTCCTGCTTCTCTCGCCCGGCGCGCTCCACGGCCGCATTACGTTCGGCCGCTGACACCTCCTCCTTCAGGGTCACCACCTCGTTCGTGGCCCCTGAAGTACCCACGTTATCCTTGTCATTTCTCTTGCAACCAAATCCTTTTCTGTAAGGTACAACTTTAATAAGGTGTTACTCACCTTCCTTGTCCTCGAGCTGCTTCTTGGCACGGCCGAGCTCATTCTCGGTCCGCTCGAGGCTTTGCTTCAAAGAATTGACCTCCGCAGTCAGTGCGGCAGAGGTCAGCAGCGCAGCCTGCAATCCCATATTGACATATTTATTAAGACTCATGCGTATATCTTTTTAGATCCTCAGTCCGGCTTTTCTTTTCGAACACTGAACCGAGCATCAGGGACTATTGTCTATGCGGTACTATTTTACATATATTAATATTCTTACCTCAAAGCCTGATAGAAGGCTGCTGCAGGCTTCGGTCAGCCCGCTTTTGGCGAGCTGGACCTTCTGAATCACCGCACTCGTGAAAGTGCGGTGTTCCTCCTCGATGGAAGCGCCGTTGAGCGCCTCCAGCAAGTTATCCGATGCCTCCGGTTGGACGGAGGCCGCTGGCACCACGGTCTTGCCCTTCTTGCAAAGGGGCCGCCCGCCGGACTCTGGAACCACTGCAGGTTCCGGTGCGGAGTCCGGCACGAAGTCCGGGAGGTCGCCCTGTGGCACCTCCGGGTCTTCCTCCTCTGGGTGGGTCCCTCTCTGGGATCCCACCTCGGCGTCATCAGCGTCACGGGGAGAGGAGGCGGTTGGAAGTGAAGTACTGTTCACATCCGACGAGCCCAAGGACCCGCTCGACGAAGCGGGAAGATCGTCCTTGGGCGGACTGTAGGGTTGTATGCGGCGTTAGAAAGACACTATGTGGCAAAAAGAAAAATCATTAAGTCATTCGGGAGTCCGGATACTTACGATCTTGCTAGGGGCTTGGCCCTTGGAGGCCAATCCTCGTCGTCGTCACCGGCATTGGCGGAACAGTCCAGGGGAAGAGTTCTTCCCTTCTTGGACCCTTCGGCCTCCCTCGTTGGGGAGGCCCTCCTTTTCTTCCCTCCCCCCGCTGGGGGAGAGGCCTTTTTCTTCTGTTCCTCATCCTCGGGGGAGGAGTCCGCCTCGGAGTCATCGGACACCTGAAAACAGGAACTCTTTCGAGTGCCCATGGCCTCCTTCTTGGCCTTCTTCTCCGGCACCACGTGGGGTGCCGGAACCAGTAGCCCCGCTAAACGGGCGTCCGTTGGGTCTTCTGGCAAAGGGGCCGGACAGTTAGTCTGCTCGGCCTTCTTCAGCCAGTCCGGTCAAAGGAGAGGGAGTTTAGATCCCGCATAGAATCAAACTATGAAAGACAAGTGTCCCATAAAGGGTATAATAGCTTACCTCGCTAGCCTGGCGCTGCGAGCTGAATCCGCGGTCTTCGGTAGCGGATGCGGGAGCCTCGGGGCCCTTGAACAGCACCTTCCAAGCATCTTCGTACCTAGTGTCGAAGAGCCCGCTCAAGGTTTGGTGCTGGGCTGGATCGAACTCCCACAACTTGAAGGCCCGTTGTTGGCATGGGAGAATCTGGCGGATGAGCATGACCTGAACTACGTTGACAAGCTTGAGCTTCTTGTTCACCAACTTTTGGATGTAGGCTTGGAGTCCGGTCAGCTCCTCTGAATCTCCCCAAGTCAGGCCACTCTCTTTCCAAGAGGTGAGCCGTGTGGGGATGCCAGATCTGAATTCGGGGGCCGCTGCCCATTTAGGGTCACGCGGCTCAGTGATGTAGAACCACCCCGATTTCCACCCCTTGATGGTTTCCACGAAGGCGCCCTCAAGCCAAGTAACGTTGGGTATCTTACCCACCATGGCGCCTCTGCATTCCACTTGGCTGCCCTTTACAACCTTCGGCTTGACATTGAAGGTCTTGAGCCACAAGCCTAAGTGGGCTGGATGCAGAGGAAAGCCTCGCACACAACGATAAACGCCGAGATGTTGAGGATGAAATTCGGGGCCAGATCATGGAAATCCAGGCCGTAGTAGAACATGAGCGCCCGGACAAAGGGGTGAAGTGGGAAGCCTAGTCCGCGAGGAAATGGGGAAGGAATACCACCCTCTCATGGGGCCTGGAGGTGGGGATGGGCTGCCCCTCGTCGGGGAGCCGGTGTGCGATGTCGCTGGACAGATATCCGGCGCTCCGCAGCTTCTTGATGTGCCCCTCCGTAACGGAGGAGGCCATCCACTTGCCTCCCGCTCCGGACATAGTTGGAGGAGGTTGAGGTGAGATATGCGAACTTGGGCGCTGGAGCTCGAGTGCGCGGAGATGGATAAGCAAAGGAGGAAGAAGGCGTAGGTAAAAAGGTGGATCCTTATCCCCTTATATATGGACGGACGAAGCTATGCGTCCCCACCGGCCTGATAAAACTCACTTTTCTCCCAAGCGCCGCAATTAATGGCGCGGTTGGGTTACCCACGTCCGTATTGATGGGAATCCCGGAATAAGGGGAACATGATCTCTGCTTCGACAAGACGTGCCAAGGAAACCGCTTCGCTAAACGTGCTGAGGTGGTATAATAAAAACGATTCAAGTAAAGGCTTGGTTGTGGTGTGACGTCACGCCACGAAACACGTCAGCAGATTGAACTTGTGTTAATATTATTCTCTCTACGGTGGAATGTGGAATTTATTTTGCAGAGCCAGACACTATCCTGGTGTTCACAATCTTCTACGAACTATTCGGAGGAGAAACCCGCCTTGCAATGCCGAAGACAATATGCGCGCCGGACTCGTCGTCATTGAAGCCTGGTTCAGGGGCTACTGAGGGAGTCCTGGACTAGGGGGTGTCTGGATAGCCGAACTATCATCATCGGCCGGACTCCAAGACTATGAAGAAACAAGATTGAAGACTTCGTCCCGTGTCCGGATGGGACTTTCCTTGGCGTGGAAGGCAAGCTTGGCGATACGGATATGTAGATCTCCTACCATTGTAACCGACTCTGTGTAACCCTAGCCCTCTCCGGTGTCTATATAAACCGGATGGTTTTAGTCCATAGGACACAACAACAATAACAACAATCATACCATAGGCTAGCTTCTAGGGTTTAGCCTCCTTGATCTCGTGGTAGATCTACTCTTGTAATACCCACATCATCAATATCAATCAAGCAGGACGTAGGGTTTTACCTCCATCAAGAGGGCCCGAACATGGGTAAAACATCATGTCCCTTGTCTCCTGTTACCATCCGCCTAGACGCACAGTTCGGGACCCCCTACCCGAGATCCGCCGGTTTTGACACCGACAACCCAACTAGCATGACTTTAATATCACTACCTCCATATCTCAAAACAATTATCAAGTATCAAATTGATCATAGCATCCAATTCACTTTCTATGATAGTTTTTATTATACCCAACTTGGATGCCTACTATTCTATGACCAATTTTGTAACCATAGCAAATACCATGCTGTTCTAAGAGACTCTCAAAATAATATAAGTGGAGCATTAGAGAGCAATAATTTCTACAAAATTTAAGCCACCGTCGTGCTCTAAAAGATATAAGTGAAGCACTAGAGCAAAAACTATCAAGCTCAAAAGATATAAGTGAAGTACATAGCATATTCTAATAAATTCTAATCAACTGGGCTTCTCCCAAAAGTTGTGTACAGCAAGGATGATTGTGGTAAACTAAAAATCAAAAACTAATATCATACACGACGCTCCAAGCAAAACACATATCATGTGGCGAATAAAAATATAGCTCCAAGTAAAGTTACCAATGAACGAAGACGAAAGAGGGGATGCCTTACGGGGTCATCCCAAAGCTTAGGCTTTTGGCTATTCTCGAATATCTTGGGGTGCCATGGGCATCCCCAAGCTTAGGCTCTTGCCACTCCTTATTCCATAGTCCATCAAATCTTTACCCAAAACTTGAAAACTTCACAACACAAAACTCAACAGGAAATCTCATAAGCTCCGTTAGTGAAAAAAAAGAAAAACCACCACATAAGGTACTATAATGAACTCATTCTTTATTTATATTGGTGTTAAACCTACTGTATTCCAAGTTCTCTATGGTTCATACCACTTAACTAGCCATATATGCATCAAAATAAGCAAACAACACACGAAAAACAGAATCTGTCAAAAACAGAACAGTTTGTAGCAATCTGTAACCCACGAATACTTATGGAACTCTAAAAATCCTACCAAAATAGGAAGTACTAGAAAATGTGTCTCTTGATCTACAGCAAAAAGAATCAACGCAAAAGCATGATTCTGTGATTTAACAAAACTAATTTCATGCGTGCAAAGTTTCTGTTTTTCAGCAGAATCTAATTAACTATCATCATAGGTTATCCTATAGGTTCTACTTGGCACAAACACTAATTAAAACATCAAAACACATCTAAACAGAAGGTAGATGCAAAATTTATTTCTAAACAGAAACAAAAACAAAAAACACAAATAAAATTGGGTTGCCTCCCAAATAGCGCTATCGTTTAACACCCCTAGCTAGGCATAAAAGCGAGGATAGATCTAAGTAGTGCCATCTTTAGCACTCAATTCATAAGTAGCCCGCATGATAGATTCATAAGGTAATTTAATTTTCTTTCTTGAAAAGTTCTCCATGCCTTTCCGTAATGGGAATTGGAATCTAATATTCCCTTCCTTCATATCAATAATCGCGCCAATCATTCTAAGGAAAGGTCTACTAAGAATAATAGGGCATGAAAAATTGCAAT
The DNA here is from genome assembly GCF_018294505.1 of Triticum aestivum. NCBI lineage: Eukaryota > Viridiplantae > Streptophyta > Magnoliopsida > Poales > Poaceae > Triticum > Triticum aestivum. Next base: position 440,059,747 of record NC_057795.1, read on the forward strand.
CTATATCAAGAATGATAAAATCTACGGGCACCAAATTTCTATTTGCAACAATGAGGACATCATTGATCCTTCCCATTGGCTTTTTAATGGTGGAATCCGCAAGATGCAAATTTAAAGAGCAATCATCAAGATCATGGAAACCTAGAATATCACATAAAGTTTTCGGAATCGTGGAAACACTAGCACCCAAATCACACAAAGCATAACACTCATGATCTTTAATTTTAATCTTTATAGTAGGTTCCCACTCATCATTAAGTTTTCTAGGTATAGAAACTTCTAAATTAAGTTTTTCATCAAAAGATTGCATCAAGGCATCAACAATATGTTTGGTAAAAGCTTTATTTTGACTATAAGCATGAGGAGAATTAACAAAGGATTTCAACAAGGAAATACAACCTTCTAAAGAACAATTATCATAATCAAACTTCTTGAAATCCAAGATAGTGGGTTCAATACTATTTAAAGTCTTGACCTCTCCAATCCCACTTTTACCAAATTTAGCATCAAGATCTAAAAACTCCGAATCATTGGGACGCCTTTTAACTAAAGTTGACTCATCTCCAGTCCCATTATTATTAAGATTCATATTGCAAAACAAAGATTTAATAGGGGACACATCAATAACTTTAAGATCTACATCATTATTATCATTGGAACTAGAAGAAGACGCCTTTACAAAGCAATCTTTCTTAGCACGCAATCTAGCGGTTCTTTCTTTGCACTCATCAATGCAAATTCTCATTGCTTTGAGAGACTCATTGATATCATGCTTAGGACTAGTAGATCTAAGTTTAAGAGAATCAACATCAAGCGAAAGTCTATCAACGTTCCTAGCCAAATCATCAACTTTGAGCAATTTTTCTTCAAGCAAGGCATTAAAATTCTTTTGAGAGATCATAAATTCTTTCACACTAATCTCAAAACCAGAGGGCATCTTATTAAAATTACCATAAGAATTATTGTAGGAATTTCCATAATTATTAGAGGAATTACTAGGAAACGGTCTAGGATTAAAGTTTCCTCTATAAGCATTGTTTCCAAAACTATTCCTACCAACAAAATTCACATCCATAGATTCATTATTATTCTCAATCAAAGTAGACAAAGGCATATCATTGGGATCAAGAGGAGCACTGTTAGTAGAAAATAATTTCATAAGTTCATCGATCTTTCCACTCAAAACACTGATTTCTTCTATAGCATGCAAATTTTTACTAGAAGATCTTTCGGTGTGCCATTGAGAATAATTAGCCATAATATTATCAAGAAGTTTTGTAGCATCTCCTAACGTGATAGCCATAACGTGCCTCCAGCGGCCGAATCTAAAAGATTTCTAGAAGCAAAATTCAAACCGGCAAATTTTTTTGTATGATCATCCATAAATTCAAACCATGAGTAGGGAAATTACGAATCATCAATTTCTTCTTTCCCAATATTGGGCAACATGCTCATGATCAAGTTGTTTAAAATTCATACTATCGTTCCTAAGAGTGATGATCTTAGCGGGAGGAAAATATTTAGAGATAAAAGCATCTTTGCACTTGTTCCAAGAATCAATACTATTTTTAGGCAAAGACGAAAACCAAACTTTAGCACGATCTCTAAGAGAAAACGGAAATAACTTCAATTTAACAATATCATTATCCGTATCTTTCTTCTTTTGCATATCACACAAATCAACAAAGTTGTTTAGATGGGTAGCGGCATCTTCACTAGGAAGGTCGACGAATTGATCTTTCATAACAAGATTCAGCAAAGCAGTATTGATTTCACAAGACTCAACATCATTAAGAGGAGCAATCGGAGTACTAAGGAAATCATTATTATTGGTATTGGAGAAATCACAAAATTTGGTATTATCTTGCGCCATGGCGACAAGTAATCCGCACACAAGCAAGCAGAAAAAGCAAGCGAAAGAGAGAGGAGATTGGGAAAGAGAGGGCAAATAAAACGACAAGGGTGAAGTGGGGGAGAGGGAAACAAGAGGCAAATGACAAATAATGTAAATGTGAGGGAGATGAGTTTGTGATGGGTACTTGGTATGTCTTGACTTGAGCGAAGACCTCCCCGGCAACGGCGCCAGAAATCCTTCTTGCTACGTCTTGAGCTTGCGTTGGTTTTCCTTGAAGAGGAAAGGGTGATGCAGCAATAGTAGCGTAAGTATTTCCCTCAGTTTTAGAGAACCAAGGTATCAATCCAGTAGGAGGCTCCTCAAAAGTCCCACGCACCTACACAAACAAACAAAGAACTCGCAACCAATGCAATAAAGGGGTTGTCAATCCCTTCATGACCACTTGCGAAAGTGAGATCTAATAGAGATAGTATGATAAGATAAATATATTTTTGGTATTTTATGATATAGATTGGAAAAGTAAAGATGCAAATAAAAGTAGATTGAAAGCTTATATGATAAAAGATAGACCCGGGGGCCATAGGTTTCACTAGTGGCTTCTCTCAAGATAGCCTAAGTATTACGGTGGGTGAACAAATTACTGTCAAGCAATTGATAGAAAAGCAAATAATTATGAGATTATCTAGGCATGATCATGTATATAGGCATCACGTCCGTGACAAGTAGACCGACTCCTGCCTGCATCTACTACTATTACTCCACACAACGACCGCTATCCAGCATGCATCTAGAGTATTAAGTTCATAAGAACAGAGTAACACATTAAGAAAGATGACATGATGTAGAGGGATAAACTCATGCAATATGATATAAACCCCATCTTTTTATCCTTGATGGCAACAATACAATACGTGCCTTGCTGCCCCTGCTGTCACTAGGAAAGGACACCGCAAGATTGAACCCAAAGCTAAGCACTTCTCCCATTGCAAGAAAGATCAATCTAGTAGGCCAAACCAAACTGATAATTCGAAGAGACTTGCAAAGATAACTCAATCATACATAAAAGAATTCAGAGGAGATTCAAATATTTCTCATAGATAAACTTGATCATAAACCCACAATTCATCGGATCTCGACAAACACACCACAAAAAGAGTTACATCGAATAGATCTCCAAGAAGATCGAGGAGAACATGGTATTGAGATCCAAAAAGAGATAAGAAGCCATCTAGCTAATAACTATGGACCCGAAGGTCTGTGGTAAACTACTCACAACTCATCGGAGGGGCTATGGTGTTGATGTAGAAGCCCTCCGTGGTCGATTCCCCCTCCGGCGGAGCACCGACGAAGGCTCCAAGATGGGATCTTGCAGATGCAGAAGGTTGCGGCAGTGGAATTAGGTTTTCATGGCTTGCTCTTATGTTCTCGGGGTACATGGGTATATATAGGAGGAAGAAGTAGGTCGGTGGCCGCCCGAGGGGCCCACGAGATAGGGGGCGCGCCCTCCACCCTCGGGGCCGCCTCGGCTGCTTCTTGACTTGCACTCCAAGTCCTCTGGGTCACGTTCGTTCCAAAAATCATGCTCCCAAAGGTTTCATTGCATTTGGACTCCGTTTGATATTCCTTTTCTTTGACATACTGAAATAGGCAAAAAAACAGCAATACGGGCTCGGCCTCTGGTTAGTAGGTTAGTCCCAAAAATGATATAATGTAAAATAAAGACCATAAACATCCAAAATAGGTAATATAATAGCATGGAACAATCAAAAAGTATAGATACGTTGGAGACGTATCAGTCACATGTTATTGATGTTGCACTTCTACTTTGCATAATACTTATGATGAAACTACTTCTATGCTTGATACTACTGTGCCATTAGGTGAATTTCTTGACGAACAACTTGCTAGGGCTAGAAAGAATGAAATTATTGAAACTGAAAATATTGATGAAAGTGATGATGAAGATTCTCCCCCTAGATATGAATTGTCTGTTGTGCCTGAGGGTTATGTTATGGACGAAGAAACTGCTAGAGATGTTCTTCCTTGCAATGATAGATATGATCTTAAGAAATTATTACCTAAGCTGAAAGAAAAATCTTTGAATGCTAGAATGAAATATGACCCTGCTTTTGCTACTTCACCTATCTGTATTTTCGATAAGGATTATGATTTCTCTGTCGACCCTGAGATAATTACTTTGGTTGAATCTGATCCTTTTTATGGCTATGAATCTGAAACTGTTGTGGCACATCTTACTAAACTAAATGATATAGCCACCCTATTCACTAATGATGAGAAAACTCGCTACTACTATATCCTTAAATTATTTTCCTTCTCATTAAAGGGTGATGCTAAAACATGGTTTAATTCTCTTGATCCTGGTTGTGTGCGTAGTCCCCAGGATATGATTTATTACTTCTCTGCTAAATATTTCCCCGCTCATAAGAAACAAGCTGCCTTAAGGGAAATATATAATTATGTGCAAATTGAAGAAGAGAGTCTCCCACAAGCTTGGGGGAGGCTTGTCCGATTACTTAACGCTTTGCCTGATCATCCTCTCAAGAAAAATGAAATACTTGATATCTTTTATAATGGACTAACCGATGCTTCCAGAGACCACCTGGATATTTGTGTTGGTTGTGTTTTCAGGGAAAGAACTGTTGATCAAGCTGAACTGCTATTGAATAATATGTTGAGTAATGAAAATGATTGGAAACTTCCTGAACCAACTCCTAAGCCAACTCCAAAGAAAAGGGGTATTCTATTTCTCAGTCCTGAAGATATGCAAGAGGCAAAGAAATCTATGAAATAAAAGGGTATTAAAGCTGAAGATGTTAAGAATTTACCACCTATTGAAGAAATACATGGTCTTGATAACCCGACACAGGTAGTAAAGGTAAATTCTCTCTATAGATTTGATGAAGGTGATATTCCTCGTTATAAGTCTGCTAGCCAATGCTTAGATGAGTTTGATAATTTTATTGTTAAACAAGAAAACTTCAATGCTTATGTTGGTAGATAATTGAAACGAAATGCTTATATGATTGAACACTTGAGTGATTATATGTCTAGTGTTAAGGGTGAACTTAAACTTATTAGTAAACATGCTTCTATGGTTACCACTCAAGTAGAACAAGTGCTTAAAGCTCAAAATGATTTGCTCAATGAATTTAATAATAAGAAAAATGATAATGATGTTAGAGTTGTGACTAGAGGAGGTAGAATAACTCAGAAACCTTTGTATCATGAGGGCCACCCTAAGAGAATTGAGCAAGATTCTCAGAGAATTAACGTTGATGCACCTAGTCCTTCTAAGAAGAAGAAAAAGAAAAATGATAGGACTTTGCATGCTTCTAGTGAACCTGTTGTTGACACACCTGAGAATCCCAATGATATTTCTATTTTTGATGCTGAAACACAATCTGGTAATGAACATGAACCTAGTGATAATATTAATGATGATGTTCATGTTGATCTCAACCTAGCAATAACAATGATGTAGATATAACCTGCTATTGATCTTGATAACCCACAATCAAAGAATCAACATTATGATAAGAGCGACTTTGTTGCTATGAAGCACGGTAAAGAAAGAGAACCATGGGTTTAGAAACCCATGCCTTTTCCTCCTAAGCCATCCAAGAAAAAGGATGATGAGGATTTTGAGCACTTTGCTGAAATGATTAGACCTATTTTTTGCGTATGCGTTTGACTGATATTCTTAAAATGAATCCTTATGCTAAGTATATGAAAGATATTGTTACAAATAAAAGAAAGATACCGGAAGCTGAAATTTCCACCATGCTTACTAATTATACTTTTAAGTGTGGAATACCTAAGAAACTAGGAGATCCAGGAGTACCAACTATACCATGCTCCATTAAAAGAAACTATGTTAAAACTGCTTTATGTGATCTTGGAGCCGGTGTTAGTGTTATGCATCTTTCTTTATATTGTAGACTTGATTTAAATAAGTTGACACCTACTGAAATATCTTTGCGAATGGTTGATAAATCAATTGCTATACCTGTCGGTATTTGTGAGGATGTGCCTGTTGTGGTTGCAAATGTTGCTATTTTAATGGACTTTGTTATTCTTGGTATTCCCGAGGACGATAGTATGTCGATTATCGTTGGTGGACCCTTTTTGAATACTGCAGGGGCTGTGATTGATTGCAATAAAGGCAATGTCACTTTTCATGTTAATGGTAATGAGCATACTGTACACTTTCCGAGGAAGCAACCTCAAGTCCACAGTATCAATTCTATTGGAAAAATTTCAACAATTACTATTGGAGGTTTTGAATTTCCTCTTCCTACTGTCAAGAAGAAATATGATATTCTTATTGTTGGTGATGTGCATATCCCTGTTGAGGTAACCTAGTGTTATTCGAAATTTCTCCGGTTCCATGTTATTCGAAAAGAGTTTGTTAACAAGACTTGATCAACCTTGTTAGTGGATTCCTTTTGATGAGCATGAGATGGATGAAGTTAGAAAGCACAACTCTCTGTACCCTCCTTTTACTTTCTGTTATTTAGATTAAATAAAGCAAAAATAGTATTTTATGTCTGTTTTCTGAATTATCCTTGCAATAAAAAATACCTCGAAAAGAAAAGTTTTGCAAATGTCCCGAAAATGAAATATGATTTTTTTGTAGAATAATTAAGAATATCTGGCACTAAGAACACATCAGGGGGAGCCAACACCTAGCCACAAGGGTGCAGGGCGTGCCCCCCTGCCTCGTGGGCCCCATGTGGCCCCCCTCCACTTATTCCAGCACCCACACACTTCGTCTTCCTCCAAAAAAATCACCACCTAGATCAAGCACGAGTTCTAGCTCATCTTGCTGCCATTTTCGATCTCCTTGCTCAAAGTCCATTCACAAAATTGCTTTGGGGGATTATTCTTCGGTATGTGACTCCTCCAATGGTCCAATTAGTTTTTGTTCTAGTGCTTTATTTATTGCAAATTATTGCTGCTTAGGTGACCCTGTTCTTGAGCTTGCATGTCAAATTTATTTGGTCCCAAGTAGTTCTAATGCATGATATAGTCTCTAGGCACTTGTGGGAGTAGTTGCTATCAATCTTGTTGAGTTTGGTTCACTTTTATTTTGAGTCACTAAAAATTTCAAAAAAATTCAGAAAATGATGAAGAGATTATTGAGGGTCTCTTCGAGCCGAAGCTTGAAGGATAAGCAAAGTGAAGAGAATAAGAAGCCCAAATATAATATTCCTCGCACTGCGGGAGTTCGTCCGTGTGAATGGCCTTGTGATGAGTTCTTCAGAGCAGCCGGGATTCATGATGATTTTTATTATTTGGCTGAGAATGCGGGCCTCACCGACTTCCTCCGCGACCAACACGAACAACACGTACCTCATCTTGCCGGAGGCCATTCATGCCTACTTGAGCGCGAAACCTGCTCCAGAGGTTGAACCGGAACCACCACTTGACCCTTATCGGCAATCTGTTTATCAGTGGGATCCGGAGGAGCTCGTTAACCAGTGGCAACCCGAGGATCCTCCTCAGTACACCGGAGAGAGTAGCTTTGATCCGTGGCCATAGACGAACTTAGGCCAAAAGCCTAAGCTTGGGGGAGCAAGTATTTCTCACCGACATTACATTCATGTTCACACACTCATTCTAGTAGTCGGTGCTCATACTTTTTCATTGTACTATCCATGCTAGTTTATTTTCTTTTCTAGTCTTCTTCATGTGTGTTTGAAAAACCTTAAGAAAAAACCAGAAAAGAAGTTAGTTGAAGCTTTTAGCTAGTTTACTTTCCATCCCTATAGTAGTAATAACTAAAAGAAAACCCAAAAAGATTTTTCGTTCTTCTTTTACTTGTTGGGAGCTTTCCCGTGTAAATAGTTTTATTTCTTTTTCTTTTCTTTGGTGGTCGAGAGGAGAAGACCATAATGAAAATGTTGAGTGGCTCTCATATGCATAATTGTTGATTTAACCAAGAGCCCATATTGCCTTGTCTTCTCCCTTGTATTAAATGCTTGCAGATTCCAACTTAGTCCAATGCATGTGCACTATTATTATTATCCACACCGTCCAGTCGTGCGAGTGAAAGGCAATAATGACGATATATGATGGACTGATTGAGATAAGAGAAGCTGGTATGAACTCGACCTCTCTTGTTTTTGTAAATATGATTAGTTCATCGTTCTAATTCAGCCTATTATGAATGAAACATGTTTGCAATGACAATTAGAGATTATAGTTGCTCATGCCATGCTTAATTAGCTAGGAGTTTATAATGGTTTACCTTGCATGCCAACATGCTATTAAAATGGTTGTGATGTGGTATAATAGGGTGGTATCCTCCTTTGAACGATTCGACTGGCTCAACTTGGCACATGTTCACACATGTAGTTGAAACAAAATCAACATAGCCTTCACGATATTTATGTTCATGGTGGATTATATCCTACTCATGCTTGCACTCAATGTTTATTAATTTTAATGCATGTTCATGACTGTTGTCGCTCTCTAGTTGGTCGCTTCCCAGTCTTTTTCTAGCCTTCACTTGTACTAAGCGGGAATACTGCTTGTGCATCCACTTCCATAAACCCCAAAGTTATTCCATATGAGTCCACCATACCTTCCTATATATGCGGTATCTACCTGCCGTTTCAAGTAAATTTGTATGTGCCAAACTCTAAACCTTCAAATGAAATTCTGTTTTGTATGCTCGAATAGCTCATGTATCAACTAGGGTTGTATGTATCTTCCATGCTAGGCGGGTTATTCTTAAGAGGGGTGGACTCCGCTCCTCACTCACGAGAAAATGGCTGGTCACCGGGATGCCCAGTCCCATGCTCAAATCAAATCAAAATGATTGCAAACAAAACTCCCCCGAGACTGTTGTTAGTTGGAGGCACCCGTTGTTTCAGGCCAGCCATGGATTGATGCTTGTCGGTGGTGGGGGAGTACAAACTTTACCATTCCGTTTGGGAACCGCCTATAATGTGTGTAGCATGGAAGATATCGAGATTTCTTGGTTGTTATGTTGACAATGAAAGTATGCCGCTCAAAATATTATTCATCTCTACTTCAAAAATTGAGCTCTGGCACCTTTACAAATCCCTGCTTCCCTCTGCGAAGGGCCTATCTATTTACTTTTATGTTGAGTCATCACCCTCTTATTAAAAAGCACCAACTGGAGAGCACCGTTGTCATTTGCATGAAGGAAATATGCCCTAGAGGCAATAAAAAAGTTATTATTTATTTCCTTATTTCATGATAAATGTTTATTATTCATGCTAGAATTGTATTAACCGGAAACATAATACATGTGTGAATACATAGACAATATAGTGTCACTAGTATGCCTCTATTTGACTAGCTCTTTGATCCAAGATGGTTAAGGTTTTCGAACCATAGACATGAGTTGTCATTTGATAAACGGGATCACATCATTAGGAGAATGATGTGATTGACTTGACCCATTCTGTTAGCTTAGCACTTGATCATTTTAGTTTACTGCTATTGCTTTCTTCATAACTTATACATGTTCCTATGACTATGAGATTATGCAACTCCCGATTACCAGAGGAACATTTTGTGTGCTACCAAACATCACAACGTAACTGGGTGATTATAAAGGTGCTCTACAGGTGTCTCCGATGGTACTTGTTGAGTTGGCATAGATTGAGATTAGGATTTGTCACTCCGATTGTCGTAGAGGTATCTCTGGGCCCTCTCGGTAAAGCACATCACTATAATCCTTGCAAGCAATGTGACTAATGAGTTAGTTAAGGGATGATCTATTACGGAATGAGTAAAGAGACTTACCGGGAACGAGATTGAGCTAGGTATTGAGATACCAACGATCGAATCTCGGGCAACTAACATACCGATGACAAAGGGAACAACTTATGTTGTTATGTGGTTTGACCGATAAAGATCTTCGTAGAATATGTAGGAGCCAATACGAGCATCCAGGTTCCGCTATTGGTTATTTACCGGAGACATGTCTCGGTCATGTCTACATAGTTCTCGAACCCGTATGGTCCGCACGCTTAACGTTCGGTGATGATCGGTAATATGAGTTTATGTGTTTTGATGTATGTCACATCCCTAGCTGCTCGTAGTGCTCTAGGCTAGCTTCATGTGTGCATCATGTCTAAATTTCTGAAACTTGAATTGAGGATTGTTGAAACCTCAAAATCTAATTAAAAGAAGGGCAAGCACCCTTTAAATTGCATTCTGTGAATCCAAAATGCCCTAAAAATAGTTTTGTGAATTTTGGCAAGAGTTATATATCAAACCAAAATTCTGGAATATTTTTAAGGAATTATTTGGTCTCTGAATTTAAATCAATAACCTATTTGAATTTGGGGATGTATTCATAATATATAATGAATATATTTTCAAATGCTTTGAAATGTTTTATGTACTTTTGGAATAGTCCAGAGAGGTAACATAAAATATTTCAGAATGTTTTGGCACTGTATGAAATTATTTTGAATTTGAAAACAGTGGCAAAATAAAATAAAAAGGGAAACAGAACAGAAAAATTAAAAGGAACAGCACTCACCTGGTCCACTTACCTGGTGGCCCAACAGGACCGGCCCAGCTCAGCCCAGCCCACCTCTTCCTCTCTCCTACTGTCTTCAACCTCCTGCCAGTGGGCAGGAGGGCGTGTGGCCGCCGTGCGCGCACACGCGCCTCGGCCACCTCCTGCTTGCCGCTCCCCCTCGACGCCCTGGCCTTCTCTGGTGGTGCCACGCATCTCCCTGCCTCTCCCCCTCACTCTTCTTCGCTCCTCCCCCTCCTCTGTTCTCCCCACCGAGAGCCGCCGCCGCCACCGCTCGCAACCACCGCAACCACAGCCACTCCCTCGCTCCCTCTCTGCGTACCCGAGCTCCGCCACGACCCCATGGAGCAACACACTCGATGCACGCGACCAGAAGAGGCCCCAGCCGACCGGAGCATCGTCGTCTTCACCTCCGGTGCCCGGAGATCGACTCCACCAATTCGGCGCGTCCAGAGCTTCCCCGACTTCGTCGTCTCCTCCGCTAGCCCCTCCGTGATCTCTCCTACATTTCCCCTCTCTCCCCGTTGGTTTCCCGTGCAGTAGCCATGGTAGTCACCGTACCGAGCGCCACCGTCCGCCATGGACGCCGGGCATGGCACTGACGTGCTGTTGCGGCCAGTCCGACGAGCCTAGCGTGCTCCTAGCTGCCCCAGGAGTCCGCATAGCCCCTCAGCCAGCCCCCTAGCGCTCCGTAACCTCGCTCCGCCCAAACCCAAGCTCCGGCAGCCGCCGCGGCCTCCACTCCGGCGAGCTCCGGCCACCCCGTGCCTCCCGCATGCCTCCTTTGGATGCGCGCAAGCAAGGGCAACCCTCTGGTGCCCTTGGCTTGGCCCAAAACCGCTCGCAGCGCCACTCCCGCAAGCTCCCGCCGCAGTTTTGGTCGTCGCCGGCCGAACTCCGGCGAAGTCGACGTGTCACTTAATTAGCGCTAATGACCCCACTAACCGACCCACCTAGCTCACTGACACCTGGGCCCCACGCTCTAAATAATCTATGTTTTATTTCTGTTTAGATTAGTTAATAAACACACGGGACCCACCAGTCAGAGTTGACCCTGCTGACGTGGCCGTTGACCTGGCCCACCTGTCAGCGAGCTAAACAGCCCTGGGTCACTGACCAGTGGACCCCACTGGTCAGGTTTGACCTGGACCCGCCTAGTTGACCTGCTGACATCAGCATGACCTAGTGCTGACGCAATAAACCATTTTCTGGATTTATTATAATTCAGGAAATTCCAGAAAATTGTATAAACTTCTAAAATTCATAGAAATTCAACCGTAACTCCAAATTAAATAATTTATATATGAAAAATTATCAGAAAAATTCAAGGAATCCATCTGTACCACTTTCATGCATGTTAGAACAACTTATAGCTGCTGTTTAGCACAAATCAATTAAATGGCATTTAAATAATCACATATGGAGTTTGAATTTGAATTTTATATTCAAACCAATTTCATTTAATCTGGTTTTAGTTGCATTAGCTCAAAACACATTCATTTTGCCATGTCATGATCATGCATCATATTGTGCATTGCATTGATTGTGTTCCCTTCTGTGTTGCCGGTATTTGTCCCCTCTCGATAGACGTGATACCGATGATGTGATCGTTGACACTGATGAAGACTCAATGTTATCTTCAGAAGTGCCAGGCAAGCAAAACCCCCTTGTTCATTCCGATAAAATCCCACTCTCTCGCTCCTGCTCTCTTTTACTGCATTAAGACAACACCGATTCATCTGTTACTTGCTGCGGTAGCTGAACCCCTTTATCCTTTGCATGACCTGTCATTGCCACAGTAAATAGATGAAACCCACTAGCATGAGTAGGAGTTGTTTGAGCCCTGTTGTGCCTACTCATTCATGTTTGTTTGTCATGCCTGCTACTGCTTAGAGTTGAGTCAGGTCTGATTCATCGGGGATGAATCAGAGGTGTGTGAACATGTCCGACGGTGTGTGAGCTAAGCGTGTGAACACGATTTGGTAAAGGTAGCGGTGAGAGGCCATGTAGGAGTACATGGTGGGTTGTCTCATTGCAGCCGTCCTCAGGAACTGAGTTCTGTGTTTGTGATCCATGATTCAGCTACTACCACGCATTGGGCCCGAAACCAATGGACCCTCTCGGCTTCTTGATCACCCTTGTCCTCTGTCCAGGAGTTGCAAGTAGTTTCTGGTGTTTGTAGTATGCTGGAGGCCGTGCACAGCGCTGACCGTAGGGGTGGGCTGTGATGCGGTAGGCACGTGGCACGGTGTACCGGGCGCCCGTTTGGTGTCTCGGGAACCCTGTTCACATCGTTTGGGGCTGTGAGCGAAACTCCGGCCGGATCTCCTCATGGATGGAACCCGAATAGGCGATAAACCTGGACTAGAGACTTGAGTGTTTAGGCAGGCCATGGCCGACACCCACGTTGGGCTTCCGCTTGAAGGTTGCCGAGTACATGTCGTGTAAACGGCGGTAAGTGGTGAGAGCGTGTGTGAAGAAGTACACCCCTGCAGGGTTAACATCATCTATTCGAATAGCCGTGTCCGCGGTAAAGGACTTCTGGGTTGCTTATATCAGTTCATAGACAAGTGAAAGTGGATACTCTAAAATACGCAAGATAAGCGTGAGTGCTATGGATGGCGTTCTCGTAGGGAGACGGGAGCGGATCCATAGTGGTGTATTGATATGGTGAATACGTGGACTCGTGTGCGCCACCTCAAAAGAGTTACATTGCAGTCGTAGTTCAGGATAGCCACCGAGTCAAAGCTGGCTTGCTGCAGTCAAACCCCTCCACCCCCTTGTTGATAATGATGCATATGTAGTTAGTTCTGATGTAAGTCTTGCTGGGTACATTTGTACTCACGTTTGCCTATTTTATGTTTTTGCAGAGAGACTTCGGTCTCACTAGTAGTTTCGCGTGGACTTCGACGTTTAGCTTGTTACCTCAGCTACGATCTTGTGCTCTCGGCAGGATCTGGTAGATAGTCAGGCTTCTCAGCCTTTTTCATTTATAGATGTCTGTACCCAGACATGATAGCTTCCGCTTGTGCTTTGACTTGTATGCTCTGAGTGTTGGGTCATGAGACCCATGTTTGTCATATCTCGCTCCTTGGAGCCTATTGATTAAATACTTGAGTCGTAGAGTCATGTTGTGATGCCATGTTGTATTTGCACATATCGAGCATATTGTGTGTATGTTATTGAAATGCTTGGTATGTGTGGGACCTGACCATCTAGTTGTTTATCTTTAGTAGCCTCTCTTACCGGGAAATATCTCCTAGTGTTTCCATTGAGCCTTGGTAGCTTGCTACTGCTCCGGAACACTTAGGCTGGCCGGCATGTGTCCTTCTTCATTCCTGTGTCTGTCCCTTCGGGGAAATGTCACGCGATGAATACCGGAGTCCTGTTAGCCCGCTACAGCCCGGTTCACCGGAGTCCTGCTAGCCCAGTGCTATAGCCTGGATTCACTCGCTGATGACCGACACGTTCGATGCTGGGTCATGGATGCCTGTCCCTGTAAGTCTGTGCCACTTTGGGTTTACGACTAGCCATGTCAGCCCGGGCTCCTTATCATATGGATGCTAGCGACACTGTCATATACGTGTGCCAAAAGGCGCAAACGGTCCCGGGCAAAGGTAAGGCGACACCCGTGGGAATACCGTGCGTGAGGCCGCAAAGTGATATGAGGTGTTACATGCTAGGTCGATGTGGCATTGAGTCGGGGTCCTGACAGCGTTGGTATCAGAGCTTGACTGCCTGTAGGTTACCAAGCCAAACTGGTCGAAGTTGAGTCTAGAAATTCTTTAGTTATATAAGGGAATTGATTGTGGGATGGAACGTAAGGCTCTTTTACTCCTTATACCTCATGGCCTTCTGATCTGAGTCATCATCTTCTCTTCTACGGGGATTAAGAACTAGGCTATCTTTTCTTTCTATCAGGATCACATGTTACTAATCCGTAGACTTATAGATTGTTGGACTTAAGCCTCGTTTCAGTTCCTAGTACTTCTGTATGTTAATTATTGATCTCGAGACCTTGATATTGTGCTTCTGAGTGGTTATGCCACCATTTTTGTGAATGTCTCAAATCTTTTCTGAGCATTTACAGCCATTATGCTGTCCGAGTCATCCCAGGTTTCCAAAGAGTCTGACGCATTTGCAAAATCCCTTCCTCCCGTTCCGATGTTCCTTTGGGCCAGATTAACCACACTAATCGGTGAGTTGAGGTACTTTGTTACCTCGGCGTATATGTTGGAGATATTATTATGACCCTAGGTGTCTTAGGGGATCATCTAGTAATCTAGCTATGATTTGTGTTCCCAGTGTGATGATTCTGGCCATCATTCTCGAAAGCATCCCGTGATGCTACTTAGTAATAGGTATTCTGTTCCTGGGTTCTTGAACCCGAGATTCACTCTACCTACTTCATGTTGATAGTAATTGCTAGTGCCTTTAGGATATTAGTAACCTTTGCGATAGTCCTTGAAGTCCGTGGTATCTTCTTCTTCCAAATACCATGAACTACTTATGGCAGAAGTTCGTTGAACTGAAATATCACAACAGGATTATTCTTGATGAGTTCTCCATTATATATTGTGACTCTGCCAGTTCTACCTTTCCGCATGGATTGTCCGGAAGAAATATGTTGAACTCGTTCGACATGCTAATCTATGCATTCACAACTCAGAAAATCATATGTTCCTTTGAGTTGTCCCTCTTTAGTTGTTTTCTGGCCCTCGTCTATCAATTGATAGTCAGGAGTAATTGCGCATTCGTGTTATCAATGCTTATTACTCTTGTGGTCCGTCAAGCCATTCTGTCCTGAATGACTTGGAGAAACAAACTCCAGTACCTCATCCATATTTAGGATTGGGTCAAAGTAGTTGTGTTCCGCAGATCAAGTTACAATCCAGCTTCTGGTCTGCTCTACCCTGAAGTATTACCTTCTTTATGACAGGAATTTCATGAGAATTGCACCACCTTTTGTGAATTCTTGACATAGTGATACTTCTCGCCATCCTTTTTCATTCCTCGGTTCCGTATTGTTGCAGCCGGAGTGCCGACAAGTGAATCATGATGTGTGAACTCAATACTCCTAGCAACCCCATTGCTTGGTAGTTAATGGACAATAATCTTATTCTCAGTATGTTGGTTTTTGAATCATCCCTCTAAGACTGATCGTGCTACCTAGTCCTTATTTCGGTGCACCCTTCGATTGATGAGTTAGGATTTTGTCAAGTCCTCGCTCATTTGATCATATCATCTTGCCCTGAAAAGCAAGATTGTTCTCAAGCTTAGTAACATATCGGTGGTTCGTGATTTTCCGTATATCTTCTCGGAAGTATCACCAGGCTGTCACCTGACTGTTATGTTGAGCTCGTGATCAAGTTGGTTTCTTGTGAACCACCTTCTCTCCAAGAATCGGTGTTAGATATCCCTGAGCTAGTTGGTCAAGCTAAACAACAACTTGGAGAGTTGGGAGATAAAAGCTTGCCTGACTTAGTTCGTTCCAAAGGGATATTCTTGTGTAGTGTGTGTTGAAGAAAGATGATATCTTCATCGATTGGTCCCTGTGATCAGTTGTTGGACCTATTGTCTTATCAATCCTTTGATTTGAGTATGGGCTATCGTCAAATCAAGTCAGAACCAATGATGTTCGTAATGTTGTCTTACTCGTGGTTGATCCCTCGAGCATACACCATTATATCCTTTGGTCTGACCAATGCTATCACCGTGTTCACATGATGGTGGAAGTCCAGTGATATGGAAATTCCGATGAGTTGCTGTTGAGCCCATCAGTAGCATTTTGTCTCCCCCCATGAATCATGTTGAACATCAACCTAGTGTTGAAAATTTTGTAAGCAAAGCCTTCGTGCTCCGTTCATAGAGTCTATGCTTGGATGGAAGAAGTGACTTCCTCTAATTCATGTGCATTTGGTGTAAGTTGCCGCCATGAATTCGAGGAAGATTGTTTTGTTCCTTTGGAATCATCACAAGTCAGTCATGCATGTGCGAAGTATTCTATGGTCTGATAGACTGATCATCTTCATTCCATATGTATCCCTAGCACACCAAGCCACTAACTGATTTGTTCTAGGAGAAGGAGTTCTTTTAAGAGCTAACCCGGGCTTAATCAAGAACTTTGATATCCTCGATGATGGTTCCCAACCAGAACTCGATAGTGCTTTATTATAAGACTACCATGTGGTCATGCTTGTCTGGGACAACATGTTCACATGTTTGTAGCAGAACCAGCTCATGTTTTGGAGCTTGCTATCATAGTTCATTTTCCGAGAATCTCGCAACGTCATCTCGTCGATTTGTGTTGCAAACTTTCATTTTTCTTCCTAGACTCGATGAGTCTGGAATATCCTGACACCAACCAGATCTGAGTCTCAGGCAGATATGATGGTTGGAATATTTTCCAAGAACTATAATATTGGTCCCTCGATAACCGGTAAAGTGGATGTCGTGGCCAACACACCCAGCCGGAAGACCTATTATTGTAGTATCTTGTTTGAGGAAGTTGGCCACCTCCCCATAAGGATTTCATAGGATTTACCTCCGTAACTGTTCCTTATGGATTCTATTGCTCCCGAAGTCCGACCTTTACTTGATGTTCTAGTTATCAAACCATATCTATGAATGGGTACACTAGCACATCAAGGAGAACATTAGAAGCGGAGTGCTAAATGTCCCTCGGTCGATCATCCAGATTTTGTTCCTTGGCTCGCTAAGGTGAAATCTGAGAAAGTGTTATCCTCCTTTGCATCTGCACCGTCCATTGCTATTCATCATGGTAGTATGTTGTGTTGTCAGCACCCTTGACACGGATGTTGATAAAACCTTGATGATTGTGGAAATGCTCAAGTTCTTGAGAGCACGCACAAGCCCTACGTGTTATCATCGACTCTAACTAGGATTCCTCTCAGCTCCCTCGGCAATGCTATGATCTTTTCAAACAGCGAATTCACTCTCTATTGTTGGGTTCTTCCCCAGCTACCAGAATCATTCCCATCATTTGCATTTTGTTCCCAGCTTGCACCGCCAATGTGCCATTCTACCATGGGTCTCTTCCATTTCCGGTGATAAGCAAATTCATCCATTACGTTGTCTTCAACAAGGTAATCCACATCATCCAAGTTTGAGTTTGCCATTATACCGACCCCCCCACCAATCGATTGCTGTGAATTGCCTTAGGCTGGCTTAAAGAGTTTCAATGATCTTTGAATCAAAAGTAATTCTTTTTGCCACTTAAGATAATAATCTACGAATCACCCTCCTCCAGGATGTTTCGTCGTGGTATCATGGCAACTCAACTCCTTGCTACGTTGACAATCGTTTACCACCTTCTTAGGTGTGGAATTGTTGTCTACTTAGCGAACCCTCATCATCTGTCTTACTCCATTTCTTCAGATCTGTGCTTCGTCTCTCAGCTCAAGAGATGTTGCTATGTCTCATCCCATGAGTTGATCCTAAGTTGTTCGGTCTTCTCGAAGATCGATTGTTCTAGAGTCTCCTTCTTCCCTCCATGTCATGTTGACAGGATTTCTCAGAGCAGGACTTCAAGACAATAATGGTGTTCAAATCAACGTTCATTTGAAGTGCACCCTGGATCGTGAAGATTATACTAGTCTGCGTTACCCTTCACTTTACCCTACGCTTGAATCTCGAGACGAGATTCTTGTTTAGTGGGGGTGAGTTGTCACATCCCCAGCTGCTGGTAGTGCTCTAGGCTAGCTTCATGTGTGCATCATGTCTAAATTTCTGAAACTTGAATTGAGGATTGTTGAAACCTCAAAATCTAATTAAAAGAAGGGCAAGCACCCTTTAAATTGCATTCTGTGAATCCAAAATGCCCTAAAAATAGTTTTGTGAATTTTGGCAAGAGTTATATATCAAACCAAAATTCTGGAATATTTTTAAGGAATTATTTGGTCTCTGAATTTAAATCAATAACCTATTTGAATTTGGGGATATATTCATAATATATAATGAATATATTTTCAAATGCTTTGAAATGTTTTATGTACTTTTGGAATAGTCCAGAGAGGTAACATAAAATATTTCAGAATGTTTTGGCACTGTATGAAATTATTTTGAATTTGAAAACAGTGGCAAAATAAAATAAAAAGGGAAACAGAACAGAAAAATTAGAAGGAACAGCACTCACCTGGTCCACTTACCTGGTGGCCCAACAGGACCGGCCCAGCTCAGCCCAGCCCACCTCTTCCTCTCTCCTACTGTCTTCAACCTCCTGCCAGTGGGCAGGAGGGCGTGTGGCCGCCGTGCGTGCACACGCGCCTCGGCCACCTCCTGCTTGCCGCTCCCCCTCGACGCCCTGGCCTTCTCTGGTGGTGCCACGCATCTCCCTGCCTCTCCCCCTCACTCTTCTTCGCTCCTCCCCCTCCTCTGTTCTCCCCACCGAGAGCCGCCGCCGCCGCCGCTCGCAACCACCGCAACCACAGCCACTCCCTCGCTCCCTCTCTGCGTACCCGAGCTCCGCCACGACCCCGTGGAGCAACACACTCGATGCACGCGACCAGAAGAGGCCCCAGCCGACCGGAGCATCGTCGTCTTCACCTCCGGTGCCCGGAGATCGACTCCACCGATTCGGCGCGTCCAGAGCTTCCCCGACTTCGTCGTCTCCTCCGCTAGCCCCTCCGTGAGCTCTCCTACGTTTCCCCTCTCTCCCCGTTGGTTTCCCGTGCAGTAGCCATGGTAGTCACCGTACCGAGCGCCGCCGTCCGCCATGGACGCCGGGCATGGCACTGACGTGCTGTTGCGGCCAGTCCGACGAGCCTAGCGTGCTCCTAGCTGCCCCAGGAGTCCGCATAGCCCCTCAGCCAGCCCCCTAGAGCTCCGTAACCTCGCTCCGCCCAAACCCAAGCTCCGGCAGCCGCCGCGGCCTCCACTCCGGCGAGCTCCGGCCACCCCGCGCCTCCCGCATGCCTCCTTTGGATGCGCGCAAGCAAGGGCAACCCTCTGGTGCCCTTGGCTTGGCCCAAAACCGCTCGCAGCACCACTCCGGCGAGCTCCCGCCGCAGTTTTGGTCGTCGCCGGCCGAACTCCGGCGAAGTCGACGTGTCACTTAATTAGCGCTAATGACCCCACTAACCAACCCACCTAGCTCACTGACACCTGGGCCCCACGCTCTAAATAATCTATGTTTTATTTCTGTTTAGATTAGTTAATAAACACACGGGACCCACCAGTCAGAGTTGACCCTGCTGACGTGGCCGTTGACCTGGCCCACCTGTCAGCGAGCTAAACAGCCCTGGGTCACTGACCAGTGGACCCCACTGGTCAGGTTTGACCTGGACCCGCCTAGTTGACCTGCTGACATCAGCATGACCTAGTGCTGACGCAATAAACCATTTTCTGGATTTATTATAATTCAGGAAATTCCAGAAAATTGTATAAACTTCTAAAATTCATAGAAATTCAACCGTAACTCCAAATTAAATAATTTATATATGAAAAATTATCAGAAAAATTCAAGGAATCCATCTGTACCACTTTCATGCATGTTAGAACAACTTATAGCTGCTGTTTAGCACAAATCAATTAAATGGCATTTAAATAATCACATATGGAGTTTGAATTTGAATTTTATATTCAAACCAATTTCATTTAATCTGGTTTTAGTTGCATTAGCTCAAAACACATTCATTTTGCCATGTCATGATCATGCATCATATTGTGCATTGCATTGATTGTGTTCCCTTCTGTGTTGCCGGTATTTGTCCCCTCTCGATAGACGTGATACCGATGATGTGATC